>NC_072456.1:9349438-9649438 GCF_027596085.1 Anoplopoma fimbria
GGATAATGCTGCTACTTTGCTACATAAATACACACTCACACACACATACACTACACAAACATATACATCTCCAACGACAGCTATCAGTCATCCCCCACCATCAGCACCATCCAACACATTTCCAATCCTAGTTGCCCAAAACCTTAATTGATCTTGGCCTTTAGTTTTGTGTGTGTGTGAGTGTGTGTGTGTGTGTGTGTGTGTGTGTGTGTGTGTGTGTGTGTGTGTGTGTGTGTGTGTGTGTGTGTGTGTGTGTGTGTGTGTGTGTGTGTGTGTGTCTGTGTGTCTGTTTTCTGGATAGAGGAAGAGAGGGAGTGACAGTCAGTGGGAATAGATTTTCTGGAAACTGGGAGCTCCCCTGAACACCACACTACATTTAACGCACTAACGCACACACACACACACACACACACACACACACACACACACACACACACACACACACACACACACACACACACACACACGCAAACACACAAACACCCACTCCTTCCAGCCCTCGACCCCTTGTGCTGGAAGAAGCTGGCTGGTTCTCAGACACCTGGTCATTACCATTGCTAATTAGGTACCGTTAATCAGGTCTGTGTGTGTGTGTGTGTGTGTGTGTGTGTGTGTGTGTGTGTGTGTGTGTGTGTGTGTGTGTGTGTGTGTGTGTGTGCGCACAGTGTTTTTATGCATGTGGGCATGTGTGAGAAGCAGACAGAATGGAAAAAAGAGGCAGTGTTTAAAAAGATGGAAAGTGAGTCCTCTAACAATGACAGTTACAAATCTTTATCACCACAAAGGAAATTCAGTTTCTTTGTACAGATGATATACTCTTTCTTCAACATAATGTTACATAATGTTTTATGACGTGACAAATCTATGGATAAGATTTGTTTAAGGTGAGGCACAAAATCATTTAGGTTAAAATGATTACTTTGTTAAGTGTGGTTTGACATTCAGAGCATTAATATAGCAGCAGACTACTTGCTATGTAAAGATATAGTGGAGTTATGTCTACCTGAGCAGAGAATGAAGTCGCTCTCACTCTGTGTGTGTTGTTACCCGAGTTTTTCTGTGCTTTGTTGACATAGCTTTTAGTGCATGTTAGTGCATTTGAAGGGCTCATGGAGGCAGCTCTATCTGTCAGGGAAGCTTTGTTAGCTCTGTCAGCATTGTTGTCGTTGTTTGCACTGTTAGCGCTTTTAGCACCATTAACTGCTAGCCGAAGGATCGTTGACTGACTATTTAAAACAAATAATGTTTCATTTCAATCACCCATCCATTCAACCCTGATTCTGATTGGCTGGCAGGTGTCCATTGTTTTCTTGTAACAAACAGTATTATGCTCAGTTTTTACACATGTTTTAAGCAACTAACTGACTAAAGGGCAGCAAACACAAAAAGGTATGATGATTGAAATAGCATGTTGGCAACATTTCCCATTTACAATGACTTTTAAAAGGGGTTTGTGGACATTTTTATATTACCTTGTTACAATAAGGAATCTAATGATGTATTGAAAAATATATTTAGATATGTTGTGCCTCATTTACACATATTTCCCTGTAATTTTACTTTATTTGGTAACTTTAGGAAATAAGGAATATATTTAACATTGATATGAAGTTTTCCTGCAGGTGAACTTAAGTACTAAGTTCACACAACACAAGTTTTTCATGACTGACCCACCAGCTGATCCGTGGGGTTAAAGACATTGTTGCACACAGAGCCTCTTCCCTGAGCATTTCTCATGACAGACAGCTTCACACACAGTAGCCGTTCGTTTGTATGGGTGTGTGTGTGATGATAATGAGCGAGATGCATCAGTGAGCTGTGTCATCCAAGGGCTCTGAGGAGGGGGATGGTTTAAAATCAGCCAAACCGTCTCCCAGCACATTCCTCAAGTGTTAGCAGAGGAAGCTCTCCCTTGCCCAGCTCACTCAGCCCAAAACAAAAGTACATTTAAAAAAAGAGAAAACTGTGTGGAAAAAACAACAAAAAGCTGCCATGTTCTGAATCATCTAATTGTAATTAATAAAGCAGCAAATTATATGAGAACCAGCTCAGAGATGACACTTCTATAAACGTCTTTGGCTGCATATTTAACACACAATTGATGTTGATGATGATTATCGAACTTAGTACTTGCTGGGCTTATTCTTTCATTTGCACATCCAGGACTGAAGATAATATCCGTACTAATGGGGATGAATATCTTCCCTCCATTTCAGTAAAATTGAAAACCAAACAGGTTCAACATTCAATGGTCGCACTTGATGTCTTTTTACTCCATAAATCAATATTGTAGCAATACTTAATCGGTTAGAGAACACTGACACATTGAGCCAGATTTAGAGGTTAAAGAATTAGGCTGGCTTTGCTCTTAATTTGTATTTTAACAAATCTTATGAAAAAAGCTAAAAACAACACACCGTCTGACTTTTTCGCCCTTTCTGTGTCTCTCAGCCCCAAACCCATTGTTTCTTATCACATAAAAATTGATTGCGAATATAAAAAGTATTAGTTGGGGACTTTTTTCAGCTACGTATTAATACATATACAGTGGGTAAAATAAGTATTGATCATGTCACCATTTTTCTCAGTAAATATATTTCTAAAGGTGCTATTGCCATGAAATTTTCACCAGATGTCGGTAACAACCCAAGTAATTCATACATACAAAGAAAACAAAACAAATAAGTTCAGAAATTAAGTTATGTGTAATAAAATGGAATGACACAGGGAAAAGTATTGAACACGCTTACTGAAATTTATTTAATACTTCGTACAAAAGCCTTTGTTGGTAATGACAGCTTCAAGACGCCTCCTGTATGGAGAAACTTGTCGCATGCATTGCTCAGGTGTGAGTTTGGCCCATTCTTCCACACAAACAGTCTTCAAATCTTGAAGGTTCTGTGGGCCTCTTCTATGAACTCTGATCTTTAGTTCTTTCCATAGATTTTCTATTGGATTCAAGTCAGGTGATTGGCTGGGCCATTCTAGCAGCTTTATTTTCTTTCTCTGAAACCAATTGAGAGTTTCCTTGGCTGTGTGTTTGGGATCATTGTCTTGCTGAAATGTCCACCCTCGTTTCATCTTCATCATCCTGGTAGATGGCAGCAGATTTTTATCAAGAATTTTCTCGGAACGCTTTTCCATTCATCCTTCCTTCAATTATGTGAAGTTTGCCGGTGCCGTATGCTGAAAAACAGCCCCACACCATGAAGGTCCCACCTCCAAACTTCACTGTTGGTATGGTGTTTTTGGGGTGATGTGCAGTGCCATTTGACCTCCAAACATGGTGTGTATTATGGCATCCAAAGAGTTCAATTTTGGTCTTATCTGACCAGACTATATTCTCCCAGTATTTCACAGGCTTGTCTAAATGTTGTGCAGCAAACTTTAAACAAGCTTCAACATGCTTTTTCTTCAGCAATGGAGTCTTGCGTGGTGAGCGTGCATACAGGCCACGGCGGTTGCATTACTTATTGTTTTCTTTGAAACAATTGTACCTGCTAATTCCAGGTCTTTCTGAAGCTCTCCACAAGTGGTCCTTGGCTCTTGGACAACTCTTCTGATAATTCTTTTCACTCCTCTGTCAGAAATCTTGCGAGGAGCACCTGGTCGTGGCCGGTTTATGGTGAAATTATGTTCTTTCCACTTCTGGATTAGGGCCCCAACAGTGCTCACTGGAACATTCAGAAGTTTAAAAATCCTTCTGTAACCAATGCCATCAGCATGTTTTGCAACAATAAGGTTGCGAAGGTCTTGAGAGCGCTCTTTGCTTTTACCCATCATGAGATGCTTCTTGTGTGACACCTTGGTAATGAGACACCTTTTTATAGGCCATCAGTTGGGACTGAACCAGCTGATAGTAATTTGCTCTGACAAGGGGCAGGATTGCTTTCTAATTACTGATAGATTTCAGCTGGTGTCTTGGCTTTCCATGCCTTTTTGCACCTCCCTTTCTTCATGTGTTCAATACTTTTTCCCTGTGTCATTCCATTTTATTACACATAATTTAATTTCTGAACTTATTTGTTTGGTTTTCTTTGTATGTATGGATTACTTGGGTTGTTACCAACATCTGGTTAAAATGTCATTTCAATAGCACCTTTAGAAATACATTTACTGAGAAAAATGGTGACGTGTTCAATACTCATTTTACCCGCTGTATGTCAGTATTTACGGCAGCAGGACGTTGTATGTGAGATTGCTTCAATTTAAACTGTACTCGTGCTCAAAGTGATGAAGGAACATTTCGACCAGTGCATCAGTGTGGTTCAGTTATGTGCTTTTAATAGTTTATGAACAATGGAGTTTTATGGAACAGATGAATAAGCAAAATCAGACTTTGGCTACACACATTTCTAGTCATTGTTGGTTTGTCTTATTCTGGGATTTGTTCATTATGTGAAAAATGTAGAATATTAAAAGCCTTAAATCCTTTAGTGATTTGTATATTAGTTGCTAAGGTTTGATTTGCACTGAAAGAAGAGCATCAATACATCTTCATCATCATCACCCGTTTAATCGGTACAGAAATAGTTTTTAGTGGACATAGTCTGCATAAGATATAAAAACATAGTCATACATATAAAGTTTCGCACTGGCATCTAATCATCACAACAATAACAACTATTCTCATTCAAGGCCATTTCAACCAACAAATGGCCTTGAATGATAATATACTTTATTCTTCTTTCTTTCCATTGACTTTACCCTACTACTCTCTTAAACACACACATTTTCCAAATTTCTATATGAAATCATGTCAACAAAAATATGTGAGAAAAATATTTTAGTACACACACAATTACACCCAC
The DNA here is from genome assembly GCF_027596085.1 of Anoplopoma fimbria. Classification (NCBI taxonomy): domain Eukaryota; kingdom Metazoa; phylum Chordata; class Actinopteri; order Perciformes; family Anoplopomatidae; genus Anoplopoma; species Anoplopoma fimbria. The sequence continues at coordinate 9,354,250 of NC_072456.1, forward strand.
AAACTAGCACATAACAAAGAGCCTGCTGGTTCATCTATGAGTTGCTATTAATTCAAAGGTTGCTGTTTACAGAGAATACAGCTACTAGACTGGAACCCCCCACCGTCACCTCTCATAACACACACACACACACACACACACACACACACACACACACACACACACACACACACACACACACACACACACACACACACACACACAGCTGCACACACTGTGTTTCATGACCCCTGACCAACCCTCTCTTGTTAAGCACAGGAAATTCCTGATGGGTGTCAACAGTTGTTTATTAGACACACTGCTAATTCACACACACACACACAGGCATGCACATGCACACACACAACGCACACATAAAGCCACACATGCATTGACTCTGAGCGTGTGTGCACTCACATAAACAAAACTTAAACTCACACACACACAAACACATACTCTATAAAGGACGCTACTGCTGCTATTACAACAACTCTGTGCGTGTTGTCACCTTGTTAACAGCTTCAGTTATTACTTCACACCTCTGCTAGATGGAACTAATGTGACCACACACAGTGTTTCAGTGTGTGTTTTAACTGGATTCCTCAACTGTTCAGTTAAATCTGTTAAGATATGTAGATCTCATGCCTCATTTCCTTCGATTGTTCTGCTGAATCTCGAATTGCTCACTCAACTCACTATTGGTACCAGATACATTTCTCAATTTCATTATCAACTGCAGACAGTGCCCCGTCTATGTAGGTGGGACTCTTGGCTGATCGTCATAGCGACACCACATGAAACTGCCGTGACATCATGTTCAACGCGACACAGCACATGTTGCTCCACCCAGCTCTTGCTGGATCTTTTCATCAACAACCAAAGAGAGATATTTTGCAGGCTGCCATTTTATTCGCTATTAATGGCAACATTGCTATTTTAAAATGGTGGGTTTGTTCTTTGTAAGACTTGTGACAATTCTCTCAGTAGTCTGCAGTGTTTAAAATCCACCTTCTAGCATCGACTCAGCTCACTTAGAACCTTGACCAAGGTGGTACAAAAAAAAATTACTGGCACAAGAAACTGTCCACAACTTTTGCAAATGGAAAACCAAAAAAGAACGGTTCCTAGCGGGTTTTGCGAGCCGTGCAGTGTTGGTACCATGCTGTAGAACTGATGCATAATAGGTCCACAAGCTTGCATGCATTAGTTGATTTAACAAGCATCTGTTGAGTAACAACACATAATTAAATAAAGAAGAATAATTACAAACAATTAGTGCATTTCAAATGTTTTGTTTTTGACTTCTGTTGTTTTTTTGTTTGAACAAAATCAACTCAATATTCTTGCTTTATATCTCACAGGGCAGATATGTATTCAATGAAAAGGCTAAGCCATGTTTTGTCTGCACAAAACAGACCTCAACGGCAGCCTTCATTTACATTTTAACTGATTAGTTAATCTTATTTAATGAGTTAATGAGTTAATGGTTTATTTCCATGCCAATCTGGACATGTTTCAAAATGCATTCAATCATTTTATTGATGTTCCCTAATGTTAATTGTTAATAAAGCACAGAAGGTCAGGACAGGAGGAATAGTTTTATAACGTTAACATGATTCAGTCAAAGGAAAGTAATCAGTGATCAATCCCAGTCTCCCAAAGATGACCTGAGCTGACCTGAGATGATCTTGTCCATCCTGTGTTGACAAGAGGGTGATGACCCTGCCCTCTCAGGCATAAATTAAGCCTTTCACATCTAAAGTGTCTTATCAGGTCTGAGATAGAGCTGTCATAAACCAATCAGAGGAGAATTAAGACAGACATGGAGCCAATGGGATACATGGTTAAAGTACACAACAACAGGCTAAGGAAAGATCAGAACCATACAAAGCCTCACAAAAAGATACAAACCACCTCAGACAAAAGATTACATTTACACTGGGGAATGAGACACAGAGGTATTCATCTTTCCAGGGTTATTAATAGTTTATTTCAAAAGTAGCCTCACGACAGGCAATATACATTATGACTAACAGTTTTTGAATGAACTGGATATATTATATTAGACACTTTGTGTGAGGCAAAAGAAAGGCCAGGTGGAGCTCACACAACGTGCAGCCCATTAATTCATTTATGTGAAACTGTAACCTAGTTAGGGATTCATCTTTTGGTAACAAGGAAAAAGCGTATTCATTTTATCCACTTCTTACATTTCAGGAAAAAAAGAAAACACAGGTTAGGAAATTTGCATAGGCTACTCTTTCATTCCATTATTTCTGTTCCATTTTCCTCTTGTGGTGTTAAATTAATCACAAACATACAGACTGGCAGAATAGAAGCCAGTTGAAGCACTGAAATAAAACTCCAAATTAGTTACTTTCCATCTGTTGTAAAAGCTTTATATAATTATCATGTTAGTGTCATGCAATATTTTCAACTTTCCTCTCGCTATGCACCGTACACTTGAAGAAAAACAGAACTGCAAAAAAATATTCCTTAAAAATGTTTCAATGCTTGTACACAAAGTCTTTTTTCTACAGCTTATTTTCCTCCTAACTGGCTGTAGCTCAGTGTTTGAACCGTATTACAGCAGATAAAAACCCATTCGGCAGATCCAAGGCATGTGGGAGCCAGATTACCAAATGTTCCATACCACATTAGTCCCATATTACATTAAAATCACAGGCACTTTGGGTTTCATTTCAAAACATACCCAGAAATTAAAGCATTAATTACTGTAATGATGGTAATCTGAGGGAATGTGACACCACGTTAGAGCATGACAGATTTAGAGTATTTCTGAACGGGGCTAATTTAAAAAATGGTTTAATTCTTGCAGAGGTTTGAAGCTGGTCTAGGCACCCTGGGGGATTGTTTGACATGCTGCCATGTTGATTAATGACACCAAGAAGTTCTCCCAGCTTCTTTTAGGTCTGGTTCAGTCCAATAGAGGGGACGGCAGGACGGCCAGGTTGTTTTAGACAAGGCTCTACATTCAAAAGGTTTGTTTACTAAAATGATCATGCTGTATTAAAGGAGACTTGACATTGGTGATTGAGACCATAAACTCACTTACAATCTTTACTAAGTTAATAAAATTTAAGTGAGAAATAGTTTAATTTTCTCATAGACTTCTATACAATCACTCTACTTTTTGCAACCTAGGGAGTCGCCCCCTGCTGGTCAGTAGAAATAATACAAGTTTAAGACACTTCTGCATTGGCTTCACTTTACAGATACTACAGACTAGTTTACGAAGTGCCCTCCAAATATGTTTTAAGGCAAAAGTGTTTTAACCTATCCCAAATGGTGGGTTGAAAAGCCTGCCATCACAGAGAGAGCCAAACACGATACTCATTCACATAGGGATGAAAGCGCACACTTTCTGACCGTCTCTCCTTATCAGCATTGATGGAGTTGCACTCGTTTATACACATGAAAAGGGATGGAGATGATTTGTAAAAAATGACAAAAGCCAGTTCGACAGATAATTTAAAATTCTGGATACTTTTCCCTTCAGCACAATACTATGTAAAGTTGGCATTTTCGGTTTTAGAAGGTTACAGAGGCACCAATTCCTAACGCTAAGGTGTATGTTGCATCTGACAGGCACTATGATGAAGCATACTGAAACATTTTAACCTACAAGGACCAGGTATCTGCTTACAGGTACAGAGGTTAACTGCACCCCTACAGTATGTTTTACCTTGAAGGTGAACCCAAGTTTAGTAACCAAACCAAAAAAAGCAGGTTTTGGCCCCAGATTTTCAAAATGCATCTAAAAATTGTCTGCCTTGTAAGGGAGGCAGACAATTATAATAATATAATGACACTGGAGGCAAAGGAAAAAATAGACCAGTTTTTAAATCAACTCTGTATGTATTATACTGGACTCAAAAGTGATTGGAATCGGTGCTGGAGCTGCCTACCGTCATAGCTCAGTGTTGATGGTCAGGAAAAGCCCCAGAGGCTGTAAACCGACTTGACTTGGCGTGAACCTTCGGTTAGCTTGGAGGCCACATCAGCGTGAGCCAGGGATCACACATGTTGGTTAAAAGGATTAATTGGAAAAGGTTCTTCATTCCATTCAGGCCATGTGAACAGTAGCAGACTGTAAAGCAGCAGAGTCAAGTCTTGGCTCACTCATGTGTGTGTGTGTGTGTGTGTGTGTGTGTGTGTGTGTGTGTGTGTGTGTGTGTGTGTGTGTGTGTGTGTGTGTGTGTGTGTGTGTGTGTGTGTGTGTGTGTGTGTGTGTGTGTGTGATTGTGTTTGTGTGTGTGTGTAATTCAGAACCAGAAGTAGCACCAATTCACTAAGTAGTCCAGTTGGAGTGACAGAATGACTAAATGGTCCAAAACGAACAAACAAAGATCCATATGCCCATGCTGTGCATATGCCAGCTCTCTCTCTCTCTCTCTCTCTCTCTCTCTCTCTCTCTCTCTCTCTCTCTCTCTCTCTCTCTCTCTCTTTCTCTCTCTCTCTTTCAGTGGGCCAAGTCAAATCTTGTTGCTAGGTTTTTCATGCTGGCAACGCTCCAAGCCACTCATGCATTGGAGTGGACTGTTGGACCCTTTCGGACACACACATACACACGCACACACACGCACACACAACCATCATATTTATCATGCAAAGCAAAGTGAAAGCTCCCATTGATAGTAGATCCAGAGCGAGACGGCGGTAAGACAGGCAAAGAGAAAGAGAGACAGGCAGAGTGAGAGGGAGAGAGACATTTCTCTCTCCTTAACAACCATCATCTTTAATCACCACTTCTAATTTCCCCTCCTGTTGGCTGTCACAGGCTTCAGATACAACTCCCCGTCCATGCTATTAGAATTTTGAAAAGTGAAATCAAGTTTTGAAGAAGTAGGAGAAAGGAGAGAGACTAGTTTATGTGCGTTTGTTGTGCACTTGCTCCAAAAAATATTGGAATACAACCTCAGTTATTCAACAATGACTGTGAGACCTTTAAGCTGGTATAACCAATATGTATTATGGATCAAATGGCTGTATATAATACATATATGTCCCAATACTGCAGTTCCCGTCCACTCTACTGAGCATTTTAGCCTTTTTCATCTTATTGTTCTGGTTTTACTTTTCTGGTTCAATCTCACCGCTGTCATCAACCTCCTTTCCAGCCTCAGAAACAAAGCTCTGTTAAAGCCACTGTATACTATCTGCTCTGTGCAAAACAGGGGACAAAGTTTGTGAAAGCTGGTGAACATGGTGGAGGATTTAACATTTAAAGAACCAGATATACCCTGCAGGAGGTAGTGACCAAAAACAGAGCTAAAATGAGTGTCAATATTGGACTACCATTTGTTTCGGCTGCATATAAGTGGACAAAAAAACCAATGCAGGTTTAATTTACTTGATATAATTGACAATTATAAAACCATGAAGGCACACATACCATATTCAAGCTGACTTCTTTATTGCATTTAAAGTAAGCAGGAAATCACAATGCACATTGCATGTCTATTTTTACAAGAGATGGAGCAGGGACACAGACTGTAGCAAGAACAGCTCTATGCAAAGAAGTAACAGGGTACATTTGCAAAGAAGAGTGTCACACAAACAAGTTTTGCTTATTTTTGCCAGTGGAGGGAAATAAATCTACCTGTTTCACTGCAGTCCCACCTTTTTTTTTTGCAATTTCCATGAATTTGCCCCCAAAAAACAGGGAGCACTTTACCAGGCACTTCAGTTAAGGTTGTTTTTAAAACGAGACATATCTCACCCAGCTGTCAGGACTTTTTTATGTTTTATAATAGAGATGCAGATGCAGACAATTGTAAGATGATTTCCTGTTCTGCTAATGCAAACACACACACACACACACACACACACACACACACACACATATATATATATATATATATATATATATATATATATATATATATATATATATATATGTTCTTGATAAAATGAAGGCGACTAACACAAAGCTGTAGGACACTGTCAAAGAAATATGCTCTATTACCAGCACAGTATGATGAAGTGTTACGGTAGCTTTTCACTGTAACTTGGTGTTTATTACTTTCAACTCCAAAAAGTAAAATCTGTGGATACTTTTAAACCCTAAGTCAACCAAAGAGAGACACACCTGGGTGGGATTTGATGGGAGAATGAGTGTGAATGTAAAACTCGTACATTCATCAATATGTCTAAAACAGGACAACGACCAGCCCTTTTCCAGCTTCTGTTGTCTTTTTCTCGGTCTCTTTGTCCCTGTAAAACATTAGAGGAAACCTGTTTATCTGTACAAGCGGATTAAAGTCACAATAGATGAAACGAACATCTTTGAAGCATTTAGAAGCAAATATTTACTCAGTTTTGAAAAAGACGAGGCAGGAAGGTCTCATGGATTCAGGTGCTGTGTGTGTGTGTGTGTGTGTGTGTGTGTGTGTGTGTGTGTGTGTGTGTGTATGTGTGTGTGTGTGTGTGTGTGTGTGTGTGTGTGTGTGTGTGTGTGTGTGTGTGTGTGTTGTTTCCATTTTGAGTTGGGATTAGCGTCATTACAAAGGGACAGCAGCTGCTTCAGACAAACAGCAGGTAAACACGAAGAGAGAATTTCCAGTGTATTTGCGTGCATGTGTGTAGGTCAGGCCAATGTAAAGAGAGCAGTTACCTACAGGTGTACAGTAACAAATGGCCGATTGAGGAGTGATGTAACTCCTGGGGGAAACGCACACGCACTCACACACGATTGCTCGCATACACACTAACATCCACATGGGCCCTATGAACACATATGCAAAGACTTGGATACAAGGTCAACATAAAAGTCAAATTTGAGAGACTGGAAGCATCTCTTGATAGTTTGTATCTGTATCAGAGCCAAAAAATAAGTGCATGTCATTTCTCAATAAGTCAAAAACTTTTAATCCATTTGCTTCTTAGTGTCTAAAAACCCCTTAAGGCTTTTATATTTTCAAAGATATTAGCAGTTATATCCTACAGGTAACAGTCAGAGGGTTAAGAAACCTCGGAGAACCGACCTGCGAGGAAAATACCAATGCAGTTCTTGCCCTAAAGCTGTCAGCTCAGTGCTTATTGTTGAGGATGTATCACCATCTAGTGGTTGAAAGGAGAACTTGTGGAGCCCCAAGATGGTAGAATGAAAAAAAAGCATCTATATGAGGGAAACTTCAAGTTTGGATTTAGATTAAAAAAAAAAGTGTCACTATGTTTAGTATTCATGTTTGGAGTATACAGCAACGTTAACCACTACTGTATATAGTCAAATATATTATCGTAACTGTTGGATGATGGTGTAACTCCGGATAAAAAGGTGATTTAAAATAAAAAACACCAAATCCCACTGTATCTTTACATACATTTGATTTGTCGCATTATGTTTTTGTTATTTTAATGGAAAAGACCATTTATAACACATATCATTTTGTTACTTCTTTTATAAATTCATAACCACTGTTTTGTCATTGTGAATCAGAAATATGTTACTCATCATGGTATGATATATAGACAACGCAATTATTTGTTGTTAAATATCATTACTGAGATATTAATGACATCAAAATTGATTAACACATTTAAATTACATTAATTCGGTTGAATTCAATTATGTCAGTGGTGTTCGTTTCATTTGATGAGATATTTTTATTATTATTTCATATCTCTAAATGTGAAAGGCATAAGGAAGACCTGAACTGTCACCATCATGAAAGTCAATCTATAATTGTGAGACTACAGGCATTCTAAGTAAAGAAAAATAATAAGACATAAAACATACAAACAAATGGTGTCCTCAGTTGAGCCTCTTAAGAAAAGAACCAGTACAACTAAGACAAAATATGACATAATATATAATATAAGTAAAATAGAAAAATGCAGCCATACTGATATACATCATACAAGAACATGATTAATTTTCACAGCAACAGGAAACTAATGACATACATATTCATTTGATCAGTAATATTCCGGCCAACACATCTCCTCAACAGGAAACACGCACACACACATACACAGCCAAGTTATCTATGCTGACAACTTGAAGATAATACGATATTTACATAAAGAAGTGAGACCACTGAAGACTTGGGCCTCTCTGAAGCAGGCCTCACACACACACACACACACACACACACACACACACACACACACACACACACACACACACACACACACACACACGTGTATATACAGACACTTTTCAAAAGCCCCTGTCATCCACGCTTTCCTGAGTTTTCTTTGATAGTTGTGGGTGTTTTGCGGCCTGCTGCCTCTTCAGAAGAAGATATATAGGGGTAGAGAGAGGGACAGAGAGAAAGAGAGGGAGAAGCAGGTCAGGCAGATGTTTGGTCTGTGCCTGATGGAGGCTTCAGATAAACATGCTGGTCTGCCTGCCTCCCAACACACACCTGACTCTGTATGTAGCAGAGCCTCCATTTCTTCTTTTACCTCTCTTTCCATACAAAAAAATCTGAACTGGCCTGCATTAACTATTTATAAATGCAATACTGAGTTGTCCGTAAAGTCCTCCTCAATCTTTGAGACTTCTTGCTAGAAAAATGGTGATTTACTAAACTAAGGTAGCACAGTTAAAAGTTGAGGAACAACTAAAAGACTTAAGTCACTTGTAAATCAGTTGCTATGAATTCATTTTACAATCAAAAGCAGTTTACTTTGAAAACAGAAAGTCCCCTTAATATCAAGCTAACAAACATGCTAGCTGTTGCAACACTTCCATGTAGCTAATTACACTAGTCTTAACTGTTGACATTATTAGGTCATTCAAGTGTTATTGGCATGTAATTTGAGGTTTATTGTGTTGTTTTTCTAGTTATAGTTTCTGGTTTAATTATTAAAAAGCATTTTTTATCAATTTTCAAGTCAGACATATGGACCATTACCTCTTTTACTCCTCACTGTAAACGAGTGCTATATTAGTAAGCTGACATTAGCTTAATCAGTTGGTTCACTTAACATGTACAGCTGGTTACTGGTGATTAATGTTTAGGAACAACTAATCCCTACAGAAGAACTTGTTTGTGTGGTTGGACCTGTTTTAATTTCATGATACATAGGCTTAAACGAATTTAAATAACTAATTTTATTTCTAGAGCGCTTTTCAGGGTTGTGAAAGAAACGAAAACAACTCACTAAAAATATGAAACACACAATAAAAGCACTTCTAAAAAGATGAGTTATGATATGTGATACATCAACCTTCATGACTATTATAATAAGGTCAAGTTTGAATGTGTAAAAATAAGTTTATAAAGCCAGACTCCTAACCAAGCACAAAACATCCCCTGAATGCAAACACCACCATTGGATTTGACCTGGAAGTGTCATTCAGTTTGACCCCGCTACAAAATATGGTCAGGTTACTTCCCAGCGTGGTAATCCGTCCAGACATCAATGTGAAACAAATCTGACACCAACACCTCTTTTTTAGCTATGTTAGCCTAAAAAAGGGTTATCATTGACTGAAAAACACAGAACAGGACTTCTTTCCTTACAAGCGTGTAAAATCTTGATTTATGCTTGTTTGATTATTTTCTGTACCATTAATTACCATCCTTTTAAAATACTACACTAACCAGTAGTAGCAGTATTAGTGTTCCTTCAATCACATACATAGACTTTACGGGGGCAATTGCAGTAATACTTTACCATTGTGTGCACACACACACAGACACACAGTAGCAATAGTAATGGTAGTATCAGGCATGACTTCAGTCAGCACAGATAAGAGAAGTTGTGAAACGAACTGTGCAAATCTTTCCACCTCAGCTCAAACCCAGCCTCATATCAAAGCTGTTGAGAGATAACGGCTCTCCGTCTTTCTTTTCCTCTCTCACACACACACACACACACACACACACACACACACACACACACACACACACACACACACACACCCACACACACAGTTTTAGAGTTTTAGATTTGGTGAGTATGTTGGTGGTCTCTCCCCCTCTTGTCTGCCTCTCTCTTAGATTAGCCTACTGACTGACTGGTATGTACGTCTCACTTCCCAGACATTACAGTCAGACTTTAACACCACTGAGTGGATGAAGGTTTGGCCAAAAGTACACAAAGCAAGCAGTTACACAGAGGCAACAGTTATAGTTTTTGTGTTCTCTCATTTTATTGTGATATTAGTCACAAACACCTGCTTCCATGTCAGTTAAAAAAAATACACATATGAATTGATTCAAATAATTTGATGAGTTTTTGTTTTTATCCACATGTTCCAACAAGTTTAATGAAATGACTTACATATATTGCATCCATGTGCTTAATTTGTCACAATCATGACAATTAAAACACACTTTTGATTTAAAAAACATTTTTCTGGTGGCTCAAAGATTCCAGAAATATATAGAAAGTTTCAGTATTTCCAGGTACATCTTGAGTACAACTTAATTCAGAATAGTTTTAGTTACATACAAATGAGCATTGTACTTACTTCAAACGTAAAGATATAGTTTTAGAAAATATATTGATTTTTTCTTATGCTACCTGGTAATACTGCTTTATAAATAACAGTATTTTGCCAAGTCCCTTGAAGATCACAATCCGTGCTTCTGATTATTAAATATCTATTTCTGCACAAACAGGATGTATTAACTACTTCTACTTCTTTATGCACCATGAATGTAGAGGGAAAACCCTTTCGTGTTCAATGTGTGTGTGCGTATGAGGCTGCAGGTGTGCCAAATGTGTGTGGAGGACATTCTCTCCTGGTGCTGGAGCAGAACAAACATGGATTAGAGCCACACCATCATGCAGGTACCAACGCCTCCCCCGTTCATCTAAACACACACACACACAGCCAGCTGCTCCGGCTTACATGATGTCAGGGCCATTAAAGTCATGTAGCTGGAGAGGGCAGACAGACAGATGAAAGGCCTGTCATTTAAACACAACGAACTACTAGAAGGCTTATAATCACTGATGGACAGACAGGTTTACTGCCTCAGGCATGGAGGCTGCAAAGGCCTGTAAGGCAGAGAGGATGTTAGACGTCGTCTCCCTTATACTGTAGCATGGATTTTACACTGCATGAAAAGCAAGTATTTTGCTTATTATTTTTATCATTACTCAATCATTAAAGACACACTGTGATGAAGGGGGGGGACAGAAAATTCTACAACATGAATGATTGATGACTTGGCTAAGTCCTTAACACACATGCACTTGTACACTGTCTTAGTTTGGATCTACACAGTCCATGGAGAGTTCAACCAGAGGTTTTCCTGATAACATTCAAACATACGAACACTTGCACAGGCACACCTGTGATCTGAGTGGCCATTGCATCACGTACACACAGGCTTCACTCTCTTGGAACAACAACCAAATTGTTCCAAAACGGTTCCAGTAATTCTGCAAACAGTCAGAGAGTCTACAGCTCTCTTTACTCTGGGAAAGACTGAAAGATCATCATAATTCTAAAGAAAAATGCTGCGTGTCTGCCTCTGTGATATTACTATGCAGTATTTACACTCTGGAGCCTTTGCATCATTATATGGTATCAAAGACAGGGGTGAAAAGTCAGTACAATTCCAAAGTATTTTTGATGTGCACATACTTTACTTGAGTATTTACATGTTAGGCTGCTGTGTACTTCAACAATTCAGATGAAAATATACTTTTTACTCAACAACATTTTCTTTTATGGTTACTTCTTACTTTGCGGAATAAGCATTTGTCACAAGTATATAATCAGATTTATCAAAATATATATGCATGTAAAATATCAAATCAACTATCAGTATATAAAGTAGGTTTAATCAGCTCCACCTCAACCAGATTTGAAATTAAAATGCTACTTTCACGTAAATGACCAGTCAATAGTCCAATAATAAATGTCATAATTAACATTTGATACTTAAAAGCATTTTGTAACATTTGATACTTAAATGCATTTTATTGCTAATACCTCTGTAATTACAATTGGTAAAATTATAAAAGGACTTTGCTTCCAATGTAGTATTTTACCTTCATTAATACTATTGTGAAGGATCTGAGCTCTCCCACCACTGGCTAAGTAGAAACAACTAAGCGCTAAGCTAGCTGTCTGCTAAAACAAACCAGATGCCACTGAGCATGTCTGGACTCATATAGACACACCAGTCCAAACCAGCTGGGGAGCCAAGAGACGGAGAGCGAGAGAGAGGAGGATAGGGGCCCGGAAAGGCCAAGGTCAGCAGGGGCCAACATTACCACGGAAACGTCAAACACATACTCGTGCATTCACGCAGGCAGACGCATGTTGGGAGCTAAAGTGTTGCCACAGTAACATCATACTAAACACACACACACACACACACACACACACACACACACACACACACACACACACATCATCAGGAGGAGAATGAATGTGTGGCCGCCTTAGGAGGCTTCATCACAGTTAATTACACACCTCCATGTGTGCAAGTTCTCCCTTAAGCCAGCGTTGTTTCTCCTCATACTGTTGAAGTCCTTTTTATTCAGTATATTTTTTTAAGAGGATTTCCTATATACCCTCCTGAACTAGCATCTCAGAAAATGTGTGTTTGTGTGTGTCAGAATGATGGAGGGGCGAGCGTTTGCATTTTCAAGCAGCTGCTTGTCCTGGCAGAAGTGAAGCAGATCGAAAGCGGAATAGCACGGGCAGCCCCCCCCCCCATCTTACTCAGGTAGGAAACTCTTGTCACATGCAATACAGAGCAGTTTACTTGCTCAGTGGGTGGCTATACTGCAACAACTGCTGCATGGCATGTCATCTGGAGACTGAAACACCAAAAACCACAAGTCATCTCCGAATTTCAGTATCTGTTAGGTGAACGACAAAATGCATCTTTGAGAAATGTGTTACATTGGAGTAAACCTGAGATTAAGAGCTGAGAAAAGAATCTGTTGTAAAATAACACCAGTTTTATCAGATATAGACTACTGAATATGAGTGGCTTGCAACAAAACACGTTAACATCTAAAGTTATAAAGAGTCTCCTATTTGACACAAAGAACATCACACTTCGGTGTTACTGACAGTATCTTCCATACACAGGGAGTGAAGAATCTAAATTCAACAGTAAAGTCTTATCACTCCAAGCAAGTACTGCATCCAGGGAGAGCTGGAGGAAGAGTGTGCAGTTTACTCTTCTAACATTACATGACCTCTAGGTATAACAAAATTGGAAGCAAGTCAGGAAGAAGAAATAACTATCGTTCCCATAGCTTTTAAGGCCGCATTCAACCAATATCCTTCCTTAAAGATAACTTCTGTTGTTGAGTTAGAAAAAAAACTGTTCAAGGTAATCTCTTCTTCTTTTCTTCTGCCTCACTGTAGTTGCCCCACTCTACATTCTCTAAACTGACTGTTTTTTTAAGCTGCATTTTGGTTGGAGATAAAAACTCTGCAGTGCCCGTGTTCTGCTTCTTCTTGTGCCTCTTCTCAGTGAGAGGAAAAAACCCTCTGCACTCTACCTGGATTATTCATAAAGATCCAGGTTCACTCACTGGTGATCCAATTGAAACTCACACAGGCACACGATTTGTCATCCATGACCAGGTCCAGTCAAACGGATGAAGAGTTGCCTTCCTTCTGTCTCTCCGGGTCACAGACTAAGGAGGTCAGGTGAAGAATTAGTAGCTCCTGAGGAAACCCAATACCACCCACTGGCACCACATGCATGCACACACACACACACACACACACACACACACACACACACACACACACACACACACACACACACACACACACACACACACACACACACACACACACACACTCACACACAAATACAAATACCAAGAAAGTGAAGAATACACGTACAGACAAAATAGAGCTGAAGTGATTTACCAAGTTGTGACCAACTGCCTCCAAGAATGTAAGTTGTACTCACACACACACACAAATACACTAGATATACGCACACATCTAAAAAACATTTGAATTTTGCAAATGTAATGTTATCCTCTTAATGTCTTGTGTGTTGCATTTTACAAATTGTATATAAAAAAAAAATGATGTGTCTCATAGTTGTAACACCTCAGTTTGTCCTTAGGAGGGAGACTCACACCACATTTAAGATCTCCAACACAGCTTTTACTTTGGTCCTATAAATTTGCAATTATTGGTTTTAATACAATGCCAAGAATTCCCCTTAACAATTCCCAGAATGGCCATTGCTGCCTTTCTTGAAGTCCATTGTTCCATTTGTATGCCTTAAATGCTTGTACTGATTTAAAAGGAGTGTTTTATTTATTTATTTATTCATTCTAGACTAATGGTCAGTGTGTATTGATTCAGCCATCCAAAAGCCAATCCATTTAATTTCTATTTCCCTAAGAGGCAGTGCGACCATTTCAGCCAGGCTCCCCAGAGCCCTGGTCTCCGCAGAGAGACAGATGTTCATGCTAATGCACCAAGACAGACACTGATAAACACACATACAAAGTGGTAGCCGATGCCTGAGCAAGCAACCGTTACACAGCGGGTCTAGGCAGAGAGGGAGAACTTGTCCTAAGCCTATTAGTACTGTTAGAGATACTTGGTGGTAATGATTGAAAGCCACTTAGTGCTGGTGTATTTACCAAGAGGATCAGCCACAGCATGGTTAAACAGGCCTGGATTAACTCAGTCCAATACTCAGTGGTAGAATTGACAGCCATATGGCAAAATCGCACCAGAGGAATGTAGTGTCTGCTTCTTCTTCCTCTACGACCGTCCAAAGTTGCAGACCTACATTTTATAAATCCTCAATAATAATATATTGTTTGCCGGGAGTCACTGCTCCTCTTGCATGAAAACATAAACTGTATGAGCAAGTTTGGAAGTTTAGATGCTAAATGGTTAAGATGCAAAGATTTTTCCATAGCTTACAGATCTGTAAATTGATGTTATATTAACCAACCTTATATTAGTTTTAAAAAGTAAGTCCAATTTAGTGAGCAATACATTTAAATAATATGTATGTATGAGCCTAGATATTATCTGGAAGTTTGGTAATATCCTGATATGTGCTTAATAACTTCTTGTATCAAGGTTTTTAGAGGCTGCATTATGATAAAATTCCACACAGTTCTGAACTTATTCATTTCTATAGATGAATTAAATTAATAATTAAATCCTCTACCTGTTTGGTAATTACAGTATAACCACAAGCAGTGGGGAAAAGTTACTAAGTAAAATACTGCAAGTCATTTACTTGAGACTTTTCATTTCCTGTTACTCTGTACATCAACTCCACTACATTTCATAGGGAAATGATAATATATCAAAGTGATGCTTTCATTTTAATCCATTAACAATTCTCAAATGATATATTATTGAAATATATAAATGACAAGAGGGTGTGCATCTTACTTAAACTTTTACTTTTGATACTACTTACCTTAAGCAGTAGTATTTTAACACTTTGGCATGATATCTGAATACTTCTTTCACCACTGTACACAATTGTTATTAAATTTTGCATGGAAATACTGTTGCATGCTCTAAAAGCTTACATAGGTTCCCCAAAATACAATGACATTGATTAAACCAAGATAGTTACACATTCATCGACATGCAAAATGTTTTATCTCACACACACAGGCCACACATGCACACATTCTACCCGTATCTGTGCAGTAATGTGAATAATTTCAACCTGTTGGGCTACAGCGTTTAATATGACAAGCACTTGTTGGATTGCAGTGTAGCGGAAATTAAATTCAATACATAGCTGGGAAGGCAGCCAGACGTTATCTGGTACCTTGCCATCCATTACAGTGACAGACATCAAGCGCATTATGGATCACTGGCCTGCAGTCTCCCGTCCGAGGTACAAAGATGTGCATTAAGCATACAGTATTTCAACCGGCAGCAGCTGTGTGTGACCACAGTACAGGATCTGACTTATGCTTCATGAAGCCATAGGGAGAGCTTCTGTAGAGTTCAAACAAGAGAATGGCTCAAGGGAAGTTGAGTTTTTACATTGATTGAACTCAAAACAGAGGGATTAAGTTGATATTCATCCCTACATTTAGTAGCTTTTTACTTTGTAATTATTGGAGATTACATATGGGTTAGCAGGGTTATCAGGGTAGGATTTTTTTGTCACTGAACAAGTTAACATTTAGAGATGTGAGGTTTCCATCTAAACACCAACAACATGCAGATCCCTGCCAACCTCTCACATCAAAGCCGAGCATACTGTATCCAATCCAGCTGTGAGATGGGAGCTACCAGATGTTGCTGCTGAAGTGGCGTTATGTAAATCAGTGAAACCTATAGAGATTACTCCGACAGTCACATGGATATGGCCGCTGGGCTCAGGGCTCCAAAACAAACACAAACAGATTTCAAAGCGGATTACCCACAGGATTTGCAGAGTAAAGCTGTCTTTTTAAGATGAGTTTGTGATATTTCTGCTTTTGCTGGATGCCTTTTTTTTGCGTTTTTTTCCTACTGTATGTAGGAAAAAAACGCAAAAAAAAGGCATGTGGCACTGGCTATTGTACATGAAAGATGAAAGGGACCTGAACCCAAGATGTTGTGGTGCAGCCATTGCTGTACTCTGCTGTACTCGGTGACCCACAGAGTGGCCTAAAGCTGTATTAATCCTGGAGATAAATGTGTGTTGGTGGTTTTTGGTTTAGCTTCATTTGCTGGCATAGTTTAAAAAATGCTTTGATGGTGGAGAGAAGTACACAAGCACCTTAAGGGGCAAACATGATTATTCTGAACGATGCAAAAACATGCAAATACATTTGTATGTTTCTCTTTTTCATTCAGGAGGCCAGAAAGAGAGAGAGAGAGACACTTTTGCGTGGCAGCTGCAGCTGTTCTGCTCCAAATGTAGCTGCTGGAATACACTAGATCATTATCATCTGCTACATTTGTCTTTGATCACTTCAACATCACTGTTTATAATCATGTACAGCATATTGAATCCATTTCTAAAGCACATTGTTCCAATATACTTATTTAGATATTCAAAAGTCTGAGCATTTCTCATGTTCAGTTGCGGTATCATTTATTGTCTATAACGCTACATTATTGACCGTTTGAGCTGTACTGCAGATGTGTCTAAGAGGAGGGAGGAGACTGGAATGAATTCATCAGTGGAAGAGAGCCACTAATACAAGGATGACCTCACTTTATGTGAGATGCTTTACAAGAGGAATACTGGGCCAACAGGGGGACTGGATAGCATCGCTGAGAGGTTTAGAAGGAAGGGACAAAAAGCAAACGCATGTTCCATCCACCTAAAAGATGTCCTTTGTAGGAGTAGCATTTTATTTTGGGTTCCACATGGTTATGTTAATAATTTTTAATTCTGAAAAGGAGACAAAGAAAAGAAAGTGAGAAGACTTGATTGAGCAAAGGACAATGATTTAATGTGAAAAGGACAAGCTTTTCAGCTCATATTCAGACTTGCTGCAGGGGATGAGAAACAAATTCCCTCTGGCTTAAGATATCTAAAACACATTTTGAGCAAGCAAATCCACTTTAAGTCTCCACCCGGTTGGCTTTGTGTCAAAGAGTATTCAACAATTTAAAAAGTGCCTTGTAAGCAATCCAGATCTGACTCTGCGTGAGCACTGCGTTATCACTATTTGATGTATATAGTACTGGAAGTTTGCATTGCAGTGAACACTGCAATTCAATAGTGACACAGCAATATATTAAGTACTTCTACAGTACATGTGATGTATGGTCAGGGCCATTCATCACAGTATAAAGAAGACAAAAACGTGTACTTACAGCACTTGTCTGATGTGCTACACAAGTATTACTCATCTCTAAATATTTTACTTATTATAGGTTTTATTGGTCCCTGTCACTCTTCCAATGTTCTTTTTTTAACCATGGCCGATTGATTTTGTAGAAGATGCTCTCCATCAGCAATATTATTAGGAATAGCATTGATAACAGCTTAAATGATAAATGTTCTAAAACTAGATTTTGACACAGGGCCCCTGAGGTGTTGCTAATAACGTTAATGATGATCTCTGTTTTATTCAAGTGTACCAGTAAGTCATTGCAGTGTGGCAGGGAGCCAAGAATACACATTTCCACATTACAAAAAAAAGTAATTATAGATAAATTGCCACAAACCAATTGCAACACAGTGAACCTGGGGCTTTTGGGGCCTTTGCCTGCCTTGCCCATTTAGTAATCCATCCATCCTTTGTTTTAGGCTACACAATTAAAATCAAGATTATTTTGTTGTATATGCAGTAGACTATCTATCTAAGGGCTGCACGGTGGTGTAGTGGTTAGCACTGTCGCCTCACAGCAAGAGGGGCCCGGGTTCATTTCCCGGGCTGGACAACCTTCTGTGTGGAGTTTGCATGTTCTCCCTGTGTCAGCGTGGGTTCTCTCCGGGTCCTCCGGCTTCCTCCCACAGTCCAAAGACATGCAGCTTAGGTTGATTGATGACTCTGAAATTGCCCGTAGGTGTGGATGTGAGCGTGAGTGGTTGTCTGTCTATATATGTCTGCCCTGTGATAGGCTGGCGACCTGTCCAGGGTGTACCCTGCCTTCGCCCATTGACAGCTGAGATCGGCTCCAGCACCCCCGCGACCCTTAACTGGATAAGCGGTTACGGAAGATGGATGGATGGATGGATGGACTATCTATCTATCTGTCTGTCTGTTTATCTATCTATCTATCTATCTATCTATCTATCTATCTGTCTATCTATCTATATATCTACCTGTCTGTCTATCTATCTACTGTCTGTCTATCTATCTATCTACCTGTCTATCTATCTATATATCTACCTGTCTGTCTGTTTATCTATCTATCTATCTATCTATCTGTCTGTCTGTCTATCTATCTATCTACCTGTCTGTCTGTTTATTTATCTATCTATCTATCTATCTGTCTGTTTATCTATCTATCTATCTATCTATCTATCTATCTGTCTATCTATCTACCTGTCTGTCTGTCTGTCTGTTTATCTATCTACCTGTCTGTCTGTCTGTCTATCTATCTACCTGTCTATCTATCTATCTATCTATCTACCTGTCTGTCTGTCTGTTTATCTATCTATCTATCTGTCTGTTTATTTATCTATCTATCTATCTATCTATCTATCTATCTATCTATCTGTCTGTCTGTTTATCTATCTACCTGTCTATCTATCTATCTACCTGTCTATCTCCCTCCCTCTGCCTATCTATCAGTTGTGGCTGTAGACAGGCAGGGGGCGTTGAGAGGCCGCTGGTGTGCAGTCAGTGTGAGCAGTCAGCACAGAGTTTCTTGCTGGCAGGAGGAAACTGATCGTGGCATAACAGAGATGTAGTGTAGAGCTCGCTGGGACTCCGCGGCCAGTCGTCTGTCACTTCCACCGGGGACCATTAGTCCGACATTACCGAGGCATGGGAAGGACCGTATCCATTGTTGTGCACGGTTAACGTTACACTGCATGGACTCGTTGCGTAATGCGACCGAGAGGAGCTGCCATCGCGGGGAGACGTCTGTGGTTCGGGACGGTGTTGTCGGAGTAGCTAGTTGCTAGCGCCGGGCTAGCGGCTGTGCGGACTACTTCGTACCGTATTTGTAAGGATGCTCCGGTGGATACGACAACAGCTGGTAAACCCCCTCCTATGACCCCAACCCACCCGTGAGCGCACAACACGAGTCGCATCACACAGCCGTCGCTCAGGGAAAGCTGTGTAAACTTTACTTGGATAACATTTAGGGAGCTAACCTAGCCGCGGAGCTGTGGACGGTGTGTCCGCACACGGTGCGTCCCGCGGCGATGACAGCCAGGTGAAGGGACGCTAACGCTAGCTACCTCCCCAGCTAGCTGCCGATGGGTTGAACCAGCCAGGCTGGAGTAAACATGAGTAACACAGAGGCGAGGTTACACTCAAGTCGTGAGCTGATTTGGCATTTTAAACACAAATGAATCGTTTGCAGCTAAACGTGTGAAACTGAGAGTTAAGGCTAGCTAGGTGGCTAACTACGTAAAACTTTACTTTAAGTTAACAGCGATGCTAACTCCTCTTAACTTAACCCTAAACTCTTAACCCTTAACCCTTAACTCTTAACTTAACTCTTAACCCTAAACTCTTAACCCTTAACCCTTAACCCTTAACTCTTAACTCTTAACCCTTAACTCTTAACTTAACTCTTATCCCTTAACTCTTAACCCTTAACTCTTAACCCTTAACTCTTAACTCTTAACTCTTAACCCTTAACTCTTAACCCTTAACTCTTAACTTAACTCTTATCCCTTAACTCTTAACTCTTAACCCTTAACTCTTAACTTAACTCTTATCCCTTAACTCTTAACTCTTAACTCGTAACCCTTAACTCTTAACCCTTAACTCTTAACCCTTAACTCTTAACTTAACTCTTAACTCTTAACATTTACGACCAATCACCGCTCTGAGCTGAACTCATACAGTGACTTATTTATTTATTCATGCCAAGTGAGCCAATTAACACATGTTACCAGCTGCTTAGATACAAGTTTAAACTAAATAACTTACATTGGCCTCTGTTGCTCTAACTTTCATAAATCCTTTGAATCGGACCAATGTGTGTTTTTCTACATTTCTTGGTATAAATCGGTATGCACTGACCAAAATTGAACGTTAACCGGTTTTGAATGATTCACCTAGATGTGGTTAGAGAGCATCCTGTAGTTGTAATCACCTGTTGTTTGCCTACAAACATGGCTGATGGTGACGCCTTGATCGGCGAAGGCAGAAGTGGAGCAGTTCAGCTGTAATCCTGTCTGATTGTGAGCTTAAGTAATGTTGCCACTTCACAGAGTGAGTTACAGGGCCGTGCATGGTAGACATACTGAGTTTTTAATTATGCTGGAGGAATGAATGATTTATTTTTCAATCATGCCGCAATGACACAATACATGTTTTTGGAAGTTGGATAAGAGCCTGCATTGTCATACAGTATAAATGAGAGTCCTGTGATTTGGCGTTATGTTGTGTGAACATGTGCAGGGGGGCATAACCATGCGAATGAATGAATGAATGCATGTTATGAGATTAGTCACACATTGGTCGTACTGTTGATGTTGCCACAGCCAGTAAGTTTAATCAATGTTGAGGTGTTTCCGAGCTCGTGTCCTAGTCCTTGACTACACCCTGTACTTTGAGTTGGGGTAAAGTGACTCTTGTCAATTTGTTCAAAAAAGTTTTCTCTCTGCTTTTTAAAAAGTTAATTTTGGTCTTTTATTAAAGAACACCACAGAGAGATAGATGGTAGCCTCCTGCTAATTTGAGATGGTCCCGTTCATTTGACCCATCCCTTATAGTTGACCAGTTAATTAAAAGTCTAATTAAAATACAACGGGCCTAATGAAAAAGTTTGTCGGGGGGGGCATTTGTCTGACCTTTATTTCAACTTGGAAGTACTTCAGTGATGTTTATTCCCACACATATTCCTTATCAGTTTCTTTCTGGTGGCAACGGTCCACATTTAGGAGAAAGAAGGAGGACACGGTGAGATAATCCTAATTGGTAGTTTGACAAACTTTAAATGTCAGAACTCTTCTTATATCTAGCTAATAATTTATTAAAATGACAGTGCAAGCAACAGTAGCTACTGGAGATAACCTTTGACATCCTTGTCTGCAAGATTGACATGGATACTTTTGTTTTTTTTCCAGTATGCTTATGGGGAATCATCAATCAAAGCTTTATTTCCACAGCAACATATTGCATATTCTCTCACAGTATTACATATCCTGTGAAACATATGACGATGTACAAGCATAGACATATTGAATACAATTGAATGCCAGATTACACGAAGAGCTTGCTTTTAAAATTATAATATCTGCCAACAAATAGTTTTATAATAAATATGCTTAAGAACAACTTAAAGTAACTCTGCAACGAGACAATAGAACCTAGCAAATATCTCACAGTTTCCTAATTTCTGCTTAATTGCTGGAGGAAAATTAGCATGTCGCTATGGTCGGGTGTAACACAGAAGATTGGTAAAACTGAATGTCACTTTTTATGCTTCCGTACCAGTGATAGCCAGAGCTGGAGTTATTGTTGTTTATAGGGTTGTACAGATACGTTTGTCTGGTCGGTCCATTCTCTTGAACTTGCTATCTCAGGAATGCATGGAGGAAATTTATTCAAATTTGGCCCAAACGTCCACCTGGACTTAAAGATGAAGTGAATCGATTTAGGTGGTCAAAGCTCGCAGTCACAGTGACGTCATATGAGTCCCATTCTCATCAAAGCGATAGCTCAGGAACGCCTTGAGGGAATGTTTTTGTCTTTACCACTTGCTCTTAATAGATATTCTCTATCTAGGGTTTGTGGCTTAAAATATATTCCCTCTCTCCCTCTTTATAGCGCTGATTAGTCTGTGATACGACTCAGTGAGTTGACTTGGGTGTGATGCATTAGTCTGTCGCCCAGCCATTGTTCAAGGCAGTGATTCCCCCAAGGCACTGTGGGACTTGTAGGCTATATGCAGGGGGTAATTACCTGTCTGCCTACAAATTGATGGGGGCACAAGTCAGGGGACATAATAAAAAGTCTAATATCAGCTGTGCAGCGTTTACAAGCATGGAAACAGTTTCTACACTGTCAGTATTATTTATTTTTCATTTTCTTTGATAAACTGCCACAAAAAAAGTGAGACTGAGGCATGAATTTCTCTTTGAGGTAATGGCAAATGTGGACACTCTATCTTTTAAGGTTCAGTTGGAAAATATGTTAAACTTTTTTCTAACAGATACTCCATAGTCATGGAAATCCTTCTTTAACTCATATTCTCCTTGTTATATCCATTTTACCTATTATGATTGCTATAAATTTAATTAGGGGAAATAAAAAAAAATGGAGAATGGCTTCCACTTGGATTCACCTCCCTGGTGTACTTAATTAAATAGTTAAGTGTTTCTAATATGCGCCAGTAATACCTATGTGTCAGCCAAGTACGACATCAGCTCTATATAATATAATAGAAACATTTAGTCAAGTCAATCAACTCTGGTCTTGTTCCATAGATCTATAAACTCTGAATGACCCTGGATGTATTCAGTCCACTGTATGTCACTTGCTAGTCCAACAACAAGAACCAGAAACTCCTAGCACAATGATTACTATATTAAAGCTGCACTGCAGTGCGTTTAGAGCCTTTGGGTTAGGGGCTTCCCTTAGTTTCACTTCCGCTAGCTACTGATGGCAAGGGTTTTAATGATTGGCCAACTTAACTGATAGTTGATTGATGTGGTGGTGAGCTAGAATCTCCTACTTCTCAGATTCAATCCGAAATACTGGTTGGAAAATGTGAATGAGACATTTTCCCCACATACGACAACCAATCAAGGCTCCTTACAGTACTCATGTAAAGGTGTTTAAGTAATATCCATGAAGTGCAAACTTGCCGTAATCTATCTGTTGGGATGTAATAGCTTGTTGAGCAATGCCAGTGACGCAACACATGGTTCACATAGCTTTTAAAATCCTGTGTTACTTAGTGTCTGTTTTAAATGTGACCAGGGTTAACAAACCATGCACACATTGCTCAGTTTTCTGTTTCCTGCAGCAGTAATGAACACAGCGCTGTATGTGCAGCCATTTGGTTGTGATGCAGGGTGTTGCTTTAAAGGAGCAATAAACAACCTTCAGAGCATTGATATAGCAGCAAACAACTATGTAAAGTTATGGTGGAGTAATGTTTACCTGAACACAGAAGGAAGTCGCTCTTCCTCTCTGTGGTTATCAGAGCTTCTACTTGTCTTGTTGACATAGTTAGGCCAGCTACGAGCCGTCAGCTCAGGCGTCGCCATGTTTAGAGCCATTGTGAGGCAGTTGACATGCTCCCAATCTCATATTATGCACCTTTTTAAAGGTTTTATTATGATTTGGTCTACATGCTCAGTTGACCTTCCTTCTATAATGTTCTAGAGTACATTTAGCAAAAATACAAATATAGAACTGTTTTTATTGAAGAATATTACATCTAATAAAGCTCCAATGTTTACCTAACAGCTACAGTATCACTAAGGGAAAAAGACAATACTTTTTATTGCTATTGATAAAGACTTAATTGACCCAAGTATTAGCAATAGGTGTGGTGCATTTCTTAAATAAGCAATAAGAAAGCAGGAGGAGATTGAGAGTTTAAGAGAGAAACAGAAAGGCAGTAATAGTTTACACGTGTCCCTGAACAGAGGTGATTCTGTGTGGGAGTGAGTGACGTAGCCCGGATACATTCCTCTGTGTGTGCGTACGGTCGTGTGTGTGTGTTTGACCTACGTCATAGAACATTTGCAAATGATTGTAAGCACTTGCTTTAACCTTCTTAGAATAGCAGTGAGGTCAAAACACAGGACAGTACCAGAAATAACAACAGAAAACTGTATCTCTCTTGATTTGGTCTCTGCAGATGAATGGATAAAAATGATGATTGATAATGATCTCTGAGGTTAAACAGTCCTTTTTTTTGTTCCTTAACTAGGCTGATGTAAACACATCTGATTTTCATTAGAATATTCAGGGTTTGCATTAAGTTCCTCTTAATGCAGCCTTCCAGTAAACGACCACAGCTCATCACACAAATGTGACTTAGTTACTGTGGTTATGGGTAACAGTGTCACAAGGCTGGTGACTTAAGTGTGATGAACGTTGTGTTGTGCCAGATATTGTAATCCACACTTGGGTGTTGTTTGTCAACCTTTTACCCTTTCTCTTTGTACATGTATATCATGTTTTGGAGCAGGCGTCTATTTTGTTCTGGTTTGAATTCAGTAATGGTCCTAATGTTTCTTATAAAAATTCTTGCTTTCATAAGCTCATATTAAAGCTTATCTACTTGCCTAATTGGTTCAAATCTGTCAAGTCCCAATCTAACTTCGGCTGCACCTGACAAAATAATGGCCCTTAGAAACTATACAGGAACTTAAACCTTATGGAATAGATGAGGCTTCAAAATGTTGCCCCAGGCAGGTTTTAGTGTGGTGTAGATTTCAGGGGTTAGTTGCTTCTGCTTAATGCCAGCGATATAAAATCAGGTCATAATGTTTCATTCTGTTTGTAACACTAGCCAATTCTACATTTCAGTGAATTTTGAAATGAAAGCTTCTTTTTAAATTTGCCATTTTAAAATAGTTAATTATTGTTTTTCCTAAAAATATTAGAAACTTGAGGGGAAAAAAGAAAATTACAAAATTCCCACAGCTCAAGTTGAAATATTCAGCCTTCTGTTGTGTCAGACCAACGGTTCAAAACTCAAAAGTATTTATTTTCCAATTATAAAACTGAAAAAAGGACAAAATATTCCAGTAAAATCACCAGTACAAGTGAATCCTATGCATTTTTGCTTGAAATGGGATTCAAACGATAAATCTATTATCAAAATAGTTGTAGTCGCCTCTGTCAATCAATTAATCCACTTATAGTTTAAACTCAACAGTTTTTGTCTAGAAAAAGAAAGATACCTTTGATATAAACTGAAGTTGTTTAATCAGTATGCCAACTATAAAAAGAGTTGTTATGTAAGTAACCTGTTTTCCCTTCTTTTTCTTCATTTTCCATTCTCTTCTCATCTATCCTCCCTTCCCTCAGGGCTTTGACCCCCCTCATCAGAGTGACACCAGGACGGTTTATGTGGCAAATCGTTTCCCCCAGCATGGCCACTACGTACCGCAACGCTTTGCTGACAACAGAATCATCTCTTCTAAGGTATCAAATGTTGTTAAAGCCGTTATTGGTATTTGCCCCGTAGTATTACCCCCACAGGATTTCATGTTTGTCAGTCAATATGACATTTTTTACTGTACTTGATATTATCTACTTATTGTCTACATACTAAAAGGAGGTAAAGGATTCTGTTCTTCAACGTTTTTTGTTGGTTAGAGGATTAGAAGGTACGTTGAAAGATTGACTGGACAAAAGAATAACAAAGATGAGGTGATTGATTAGTTTATTGAGTAAATGACAAGAGGGTCAAGTCACCTGGGAATCCTAGTTGGGTGCCAGTTTGGTACATATATGAATTTATTAATTATACTGTTAATAAACATTGGAAAATAACTCATGTGCTCAATAAATCACATTATTGACTAAATTGCACTCCCCAAATTTGCGGTTACATCAGCATCTTGGCAGTAGCCTCAGAATGGTTAAATAACAACAACATCCCTCGTCCCAAATATGGCTTTTTGAAACCAGAGATACCCTGCCTAAATAGCCTTTCCTTAGTCTTTTCCCTAAATCTTGTTTTTTCTTTCTCTTTCAGTACACAATTTGGAATTTTGTCCCAAAGAATCTGTTTGAGCAGTTCAGAAGGATTGCCAACTTCTATTTCCTCATCATTTTCCTTGTACAGGTAATAACACTCAAAAATGCACACACATTTCTTTTTTTTTTTTGCAGGGATATGGTTGCCTTTCAGATGGTGACGAGTCAACTGTAACCTCGGTTTTCCTGCAAGAAATACAAATGGGTGTGTGAATGTGTGTATGCGTGTGCCTGAGTGACTCATCATCTTCTAGGGACCAGTAGCGAGACAGGTCTGCCTCTGTATTAAAACATTACACCCACACATTAAGTTATATGTGTGTCTTCACAGCAATCCCAAGGCGTTAGGCCTTCACTAAGCATCAGTCAGCCTGTGCTGAAGTAGGATTTGGCTTTCAGATTTTCAGTCTTCTCCTGATCTATTTGGGCTTGTGTAGTGAAGCCTGAGTAATCGACTTCACTCTGTCTAAAAAGACTCTCTCTTCACCCACTCAACTTGTCAGTGGAGCTGAAGTCAGCTTAGTCGCAAATCACTGAATACCGGGCCTCTTTTCATCTTGACATTGTGAACATGGTGTTTTCTTATATGGCCAATTTGAGCGTTTCATGATTGCCTTAGATGGATTCCTTGATACCTGTTGTGAACTTTTATTTCCCTTATCAAACAAAGTAAAGTCTTGGACTTGTTATAGTTTATATCAATTCTTAGAGCTTCTAAGAGTTCAATGTTTGTTACATATGATGTTAATATATGGGATTTTTTTCTCTCCAAGAAAACACATTGTGTGAAAGTTTCAATTAGTCACGCCTTCCACAGTTGTTGCTAACTACCAGGAAGTAGATGCAGATCTTTCCAGTCACTACACTCTCTTGCAAGGTTAAGCAACAATGTTCAAATGTAATGTAAGTTATGACAGAAACACTAAGAGGACGTATCACTTTGCTTCCATGTTCTCTGTTCCATGTTCTTCTCTCACCTATTCTAAGCTAGTCTGCAAAAAAAAAATGTTTTGTGTAGGTTGTTCTGGTTCCAGTTCGAGTCTGTATCCGCCTCTCTTACCCGTCGTTTCCTGTCTCGCTATACTTTCAACTGTCCAATAAAGGCAAAAAGATGCCTTAAAATAATCGTTGCTGTTTTCAACATTTACAGAGAAGGATGCTTTGGCTTCTATGTTTGTATCACTGGAATTTGGGGGGGAAATATGTATGAACCTCTTCTCTCTCTCTCTCTCTGTGTGTGTGTGTGTGTGTGTGTCTGTGTGTGTGTGTGTGTGTGTGTGTGTGTGTGTGTGTGTGTGTGTGTGTGTGTGTGTGTGTGTGTGTGTGTGTGTGTTGTTGTATGGTTTTCCTGTGTGACACATCAGCAACTACTTCTCTCTGTTTGTCTTTGTACTTCACTTGTTTCTCTCTAACAGGACACACCCACTTTTACTGAGTGTTTTACTGAATTTTTTTTCTACTTCACTTCCAATTTATTAAAGTCATTTTCAAACCTGCCTGTGTATTTGCCTTTCCAGTTAATGATAGACACCCCAACTTCCCCAGTCACCAGTGGCCTGCCTCTCTTCTTTGTGATCACAGTAACTGCCATAAAACAGGTGAGAACACAAGCACATTATAGCTTCCTCTTTGTTGGGCTGATAATGGGGAACTAACTTGCTTGCAGTATCGTTAAAGTGAGATCAATTTTAGTTAACATATGATGATGTTTCAACTTAGTCTAGTATTCAGTTTAGTTCAAATTGATTAAGAAAACTAAAACCATTCCTGTTAGCTTCATCAGGCACAATGTTAAATTTATGAAAATGTAAAAAAGGGCTGTAGTTGATAGAGCATGATTTATTTACAAATCAGTAAAGAATTGGCATTGATAAAAAAAAAAAGATGTGTTTGGAATAACTTTAACAGCTATTGGTCACTTCAGTTGATCAGTGACTAGTTGTGTCGTCACCGTGTCATCACTGTTATTCACTAATGCTATACAGTTGCTGGATGTGATCGATTAATGAACACATTTTTCCATAGGGCTACGAGGATTGGCTAAGACACAAAGCAGACAACGAGGTGAACGGGGCTCCAGTTTTTGTGGTTCGCAGTGGAAGTCTCGTACAGACAAGATCCAAGAACATCAGGGTAAGATGGCAAAAACAACAACCTAAGGAAAAACTTTACTCTTTGTTTAAGAACAGGCCATGACATGAACAAAGTGAAGCTTTGTTTGTTATTGGGGGATAACTTGAAAGTACCTAAAAATAGCTTTTTCACAACTCACAGCCAACTGCCATACATACCTTAACCTTCGCTGTTACATTCCTGGTACTAGTGGGGTTCCTGTAGAGGTAATCTGTATATAAAGATAATAAAAATAGAATGAAAATAGAACTGTTTAATATATAAAGGAATAATTATTATTTACTATATATACTTTACAATACTAATACAAACATTTTTTTATTAAATATTTTTTTTTTTCTTATTAAGAACCTGCACTGAGTGCTGGTACCTGTGGTGAAAGACAGGAGAAAGGTTTTCATGCAAACAATATTATGACTGGTGTGCTATCTGCATGCCAAATTAATCAGATTACACAAAGCCAAATTGCCTCAAAGTTACCATATGTCAAGCAGAGCAGCATTTAAAAGGCTATTTGTGCAGTGCACTGGGGGGGCAAAACAGCATCACTGATGTTTTAACACATATCTTTTCTGGTCTACCTCAGCTTAAAACTCAACAACACGGACTCTGTCAGCACGTTAGCACGTAGTTCACTACCAAGCCTGATTGCAAACGGCTTGGTAGCAATGTTATCTTCACTTCACCTGTCCCTCCTCTGCCCCCCATGTATGTGTAGAGGCTTATCCCAGCACGCAATGAAACACAAGAGCAGAGGATATTAACTATTGTGTGAAGTTTTAGCAGCAATGCGCATAATTCTGCAACGGCGGTGATTATGTAAGTTCTGGACTTGTGGAAATCATTGATAATTTATATATTGTAAGGTTCTTTTTTTAATGTTTAGTTGACCAACTTTGTTTCCACTTTGGTCCATACAAAAATGAGGTGAATTTACACAAAAAGAACTATTACAAAAATGTAAAATAAGCATTGCATATAACAGCCTTGCCCCAAAAAATATTTTCATGTAAAATTAACATTAAAGTGTCGATTCAAAACAGTTAAATGTTAAATGATGGCATAAACTTAAACAGTATTGACCGTTTGTGTGTGTGTGTGTGTTTTTCTGCCTGTCTGTCCAGGTGGGGGACATCGTTCGTGTGGCTAAAGATGAAACGTTCCCAGCAGACCTGGCGTTGCTGTCATCAGATCGTGCAGATGGCACCTGTCACATCACCACAGCCAGCCTTGATGGAGAAACCAACCTTAAGGTCTGTTTGCATGAGTGTGTTGGCTTTGGGAGTATATCAGAATCAGAATCCACTTTCATGCCAAGTAGAAGCCAAGCTTAGGGTATTGGTGCATAGACAAGAAACATTAGTATAGAACAGTACAAATCAAAATACGAATGTTAGAAAATACTATTTAAAAATGTGGATAAAAAAATATGTACAACGTAGCTATGGAAAATGAAAGAACAAGACAAGGATGTGCAAAAAAAGAATATATATTCAACGGGATGTCCAAAGATATATGAGAATATCTGTGTTTGTCTGAGTTTGTGTAAACTTTTAACAGACAGACTATTACTGCTATCTGTGGTGCAAACAACCATGGAGTGTTAAACAATCAAAAGTAACATTCATTTAAAAGTTAACATTTTTGTCCTTGAGGCCTGCCAAAAGTGTGAATGCATTTTAAAGCTGTTTAATGTAATTTCTTTGCATATTTTGGGGAATTAGTCTTTGATTGGTCAGAAAATATAGTTTGATTGGCAGAAATCTGGGTGTCTGTCACATGACTAATGCCAGCCTGTGCATGTGCCGCATGTATGCATGTCTTGAAAAAAGTATTTAAATGACCTGGATATGGTAATATAATTTCAGTGTTTTACATATTGTATTTAGAAAGTCCTCACCTCTCCCTCACCCCCACCCCACCCACACAGTCTTGCCAGAGGCTATGTTGCTTAATTGCCCCTCTAACGTGATGTTGGTGCTTCGGTTACAGTCTATTTATACAGCATGGTGGGTTTGTACAATCTTTGAACCTTTTGATATCTTTATAAATTGCTGTCAGCTGCAGCTGTTTGTATGCTGTACTGTATAGTACAGTAATACTGCAGTAGCACACCCATATCATGTATCTTTTTTTCTAATTTCAGAGTGCTTAACAGAGCCGCCCAAAACTGTAGCTACAGTACTATTGGATCAGGTTTATCTGACCAAATATATACGATAAGTTTCCAAAAAGGAAGAGCTCAGCTGTTTTGGGCAGGGTCAGAATATGTTGGGTGTTAAAGGAGGTCAAAGGGTTACAAACTAAACAGTGGTCACAAATGGAGTCCACACTGGAAGGCATTCAAAGATGTTTCCCTTGATGGCAGTGAAGGTAACAATGTCACCTAGTCAAGACTGCTGATTACATTTTGATGGAAACTGATGGGTCTGATGCATCTCACCAGTACACTACGGTACAGATTTAGCTGTAGATGCACTGCCGTGTTGCACTTCCATGTGTTGCTCAAACATTCAACAATTTTTTTTCATTTTGCTTGAATAGTAGAGCAGATTGATCGCCCATTCACCATACATTTGACATCTGACATTTCCCCTCCTTGGTATAGTCAGAATAACAGTTGAGGTGCAGCCTATAGATCTAATTGTTCACGGGTTGCACTTAGTTTAGTTGAGCATGAACATCTTTGTCCAATCTAAAACTATGCTTCCCTTTCATAAACATTAACTTTATTTGTGTGTTGTGAATTTTTTTTATAGACTCACTTCTCTGTGGCGGAGACAGCAGTGTGTCAGTTGGTGTCCCAGCTGGAGGCTCTGCAGGCTGTGGTGGAGTGTCAACAACCGGAAGCCGACCTGTACAGGTAATGCATACCTGCGTGAACACACAACTTCAGGATGAGGGCGAAAAAAAGTCCCAACATTTAGTCACATAAAGTAAACAAAGGATACTCCCTGTTATACACATAGTAGAACATTAGAATGGAACATTTAGTTTTTCAATTTTATTATTTTTTATTTATAATTGTATAACTTTAACACTTCTTTTCAAACATTTGTTCTTCTGGGATTCCCCAAAGACCCCTGGAGGTCTCCAGATACCACTTTAAAAGCCGTATGATTAATACATGGTAGAAATGCCCTGTCACAGATATGTTATTAAATGGATGATAGGTTGAGATGGCTTCATCTTCTGTTCAACAACCCCTCTTCCTCTTGTCTTACTCAGCCGGCTACTTTAGGATCGATCAGTGTATGTTTAGATCAGGCAGTTTGTTTCGGTAGCAGTTTTCTCCCTTCCCCCTCTCCTGGTCGCTGTTTTCCTCTCTCTCTTAACACTCCCTGCATTTAAATACACTTAACTAAACCAGCTATTGTGTGCTCTCCGTGGTAATCTGATTACTTCAGCATCATATTAAACAGATACCTGGTTTCTTTAATCAGGTTAAGGGATTAAGAAAGACCTTGTTAGTATTCTTCTGGAGGAGCCTGATTGTATTCACAATACCAGGTTTCTCATGAAGTTGTTATAATATGTGTGCATGTGTGTGACAAACGCTGCAGATATGGAAAGTATCACTGTAGCAGCAGGGGGGAAAGGAAGATTTTGACTTGTCTTAAAGCATCCTTTTGTTAAAGTCCAACTGAAACTGATATTGACAGGTTTAATTATTGACAGTTTCCCCTGCTTGTTAACATTTAGACAATTTCTCATCGTAAAAAAAAAAAGCTGTTTGCCCTAAAGCTTATTCTTTAAGAACTCAGTTTGTTGTCCAAATGCAGGCTGCAGAGGCATCAAACTAATGTATTTAAAATATGTCAGAGGATAGGGGAGAGATGTATATATACACAGGTTTTACAGTAAACATGTTATTGAAGAGCATGTGAAAGCCTTTCCCATATTTCTTGCATTTATATGATTTCTTCCGGTAGCCTGGTTTCCTGTGTGCATGTCTCTCTTACACCACTCAACTAAAATGCCTTTGTCGTTTTTCCAGGTTTGTCGGTCGGATTACGGTGACTCAACAAGGAGAGGAGATAGTCAGGTGAGGCCAGATTTATCCAGCTGCTTTTGCTAATGATTTTATTAATAATTATGTGTGATCGAGCTAAGGTCAGCTAAACGGACATCCCCAACAAGATGAGCATTGGAAACATGGCCTTCTGATTGGTGTAAGGGCTAGTACCGAGGTCACACCATTAGACAAATAAAATTGGACGGTAGTTGAGGGTGATTTTTGTAGGAGGGGGTTGCAAAGTGATACAAAATGAATAACCACTGGTTTAAAGAGACTTAGCTGTCTAATATATTTAATAAGAGGAAAAAAATGTGCTGCAAATTTAAAATGATTAATCACATATACAGAAGATGTATGAGCCTCATAGGCTGTTGTTGAGTGTTTTGAGTTTATATCAAGACCTCACTGTCTAGTTTGAGCCAGAATCATAATGTCGCATCCATCTCTCTCTGTATTTATGCTGTTTTTGTTTGCTTTCATGTCAGGCCGCTGGGTCCAGAGAGCTTGCTGCTGAGAGGAGCCAGGTTGAAAAATACCAAAGAGATTTTTGGTGAGACAATACAGTTGAAAATGATTTCAACTTCGGAAGGTAGTGGCTAGAGGGGTTCATTTTTTCTTGAAAAATGGAAATTTCCAGTTGATTTGAAAGAGAAAGACAATGAAGCTGCTCATGAACAAATTGCTTCTGGAAAGCTTCCAGTAGATATTGTAGGCATGATAACGTGGTGACGCAGCCACATAACAGCTGTAACACAAACAAGCCAAACTCAGTTGACCTTATGAGCAGGACAATCCACTTAATCCACTTAAAAAACTGAAGTTTGTTTATGTCAGCCAAACACTTTTATAGCAATGTCCCAATGCTTAAATATTTGGTTTATGTAAAATGTTGGTATTGTTTGACATGGAGAACTTGAGCCAATGTCCTACCATGTAAATTTGTTTTCCTATGTTCTCATGACTTCATGCACAAGTCGATCAATAGTCAAATGGTCTAATATCCCATAAGCCCGGTATCATACTCTGACCAACTGTGCTCTTGCAGGTGTGGCGATTTACACAGGGATGGAGTCCAAGATGGCCCTCAACTATAAGTGCAAGTCCCAGAAACGATCTGCAGTAGAGAAGTGAGCACTTTCCATTGTCTCTCAGTGTGAGCAAAATATTGCTGTCTGGTTGTGGTTAATTTAACATTCAACTTTAAAACATTTTCTTGTTTCAGGTCCATGAATACCTTCCTACTCATCTACCTGGGCATCTTGCTGTTTGAGGCCGTCCTTAGCACCATCTTGAAGTATGCCTGGCAGGCTGAAGACAAATGGGACGAGCCTTTCTACAACCAAAAGACTGAACAAGAGAGAAACAGCAGTCCGGTAAGTCTTTATCTCACTAAGCAGACAAGAATGCATTCTCATCGATCTTCCTTTTGTAAGTAGTGCAGGCTATCAGCCCCAGAGATGAGATGAGGTAAGGTTTTAGTCGACATTCCACTTTTGTCTCTCTTTCTACCTTTCCTCCACTTTCACCACGCCAAATTATAATGGGCTTTTTCTCTCTACTGCCAATAGAGGTTAATAAAGTTAGTGAAGACAAAAAGGCGAGCCAACGCCTGAATCCACATGTACACACAAATACACCAAATACACCGAGTCCTAGATGTGTGCTGGTAAAGCGCTTTTTTTTTAATGTGTGGCTAGATTTTGTGACGGCCAATCAGCCCACCTGCCAACACTTATCAGTCAGAGAGAACAGCAGCCTCTATATATTGAGACAGAGGGGGAAAAAACGCAATCCAGTACACTTGCCTTTCTTTTCCCTGGAGACAGAGAGAAGAAATCCCGCAAGAAATAAATGGCTGCGTTTTTCACATTTAGCATAACAGATGCTCCAGAAACCTGCTGGCCCTGTTACAGTCTATGTATACCGCTTACCGATGATTGCATGTCTCCACATCACAGCTTTCTCCTCTCCCCAGGGAATCTATTGGTCCTTCAACAGTCTGAAAAATGTATACATTTTAAGGCCGTAAGATTACAACGTCCATGTCCATTAGTTCCATTTCTTTATGTTGTGTAGTAAGTTAGGCAGAGCTCAATTTCAGGTCTAACATGTGATAAACCTGGCTTTCGTGTAGCTGCCGAAACTTGCTCACTGTGGTCTTCTCTCACTCTCCTTTCCTGTCACATAAAGTAATTAACTCTGTAATGGAAATGAATTGCCCTGTCTGCTTTGATTTAGAAGGATCAGTGATAAGACAATAAGTCTGTGTGGTTTGGATTTGTATTAAGCATTTTCATTTTCCAATCTTAGGCTGCCTTCACACCTTACCTGTATGGTTCGGTTAAAACAAACTCGGGTCCGTTTGTACGGTTAGTGTGATTTATGTGGGCTGGTGTGAAAGCGCCAATCAAACCCTGGTGAGGACCATACAACCGAACCGATACCACTTAAAAAAATAATGGTCTCGCTTCCAAGCGGACTCTGGTGTGGTTTGTTTGTGGTGTGAAAGCAAATGAACCAACTGCAGGGTTTAATGCTGGGCTCATTGCGTTGCCCTCCTCTTGTGTCACATTCTAATAAAATGTACCCTTATCCTTTTTTAGATATTGAAGTTCATCTCTGACTTCTTGGCATTTCTGGTCCTCTATAACTTCATCATCCCCATCTCGCTCTACGTAACTGTGGAGATGCAAAAGTTCCTGGGTTCCTTTTTCATTGGCTGGGATTTAGACCTTTACCACGAGGAGAGCGACCAGAAAGCTCAGGTCAACACCTCTGACCTCAATGAGGAGCTGGGACAGGTAAGGAACACATACAAGTAACATGGGAGTAAAGACACATATACCTATACATACGCTCACATACACGTTTACCTTAAAAGAGTTTTCAGTCCGAAATCATGTAGCATGTTTAATATAATGTCTATTGTTTTGCGGTAAACATGCCTATGTGGATATAAAACTTAATTCATTAATAATTCCAGTGTTTGTATTTAAGTACATAATGAACACATGAAATGTCCTTATCATAGGATGAAAGGGAACTGTAACTCTAGCTCACCTTTAGTGCTCAACAACATAATACTCCACTTATGTGTGAATCTTTGTGTCTCTGTTTCTTAGGTGGAGTATGTCTTTACGGATAAGACGGGCACGCTAACAGAAAATGAGATGCATTTCCGCGAGTGTTCAATTAACGGAGTCAAATACCGGGAAGTTAATGGCAAACTGGTACCAGAGGGAATGACTGACGATTCACCAGATGGTTCTACGCCTCAACTGGTAAATCTCATTACATTCATTTTATTTTGAAAGACACTTACACACACTGTACACACACTGCCTTAGGCCATACATGTAATCAACAATAGATAATTGGACTAATGCTGTACGATTTTGGGTTGTTAATAGCACGTGCACAAAGTGTACAAACGTACAGTATGTTCATCATAAGCTCTTCACTGAAACCAACCTGACTCTGAATCACATCTCAGTTGTGTTAACAATGACAAACAGTGTGTCACTGTATAGAATACAAAATGATGGTGTCTCTTTCTCTATCATCCCTCCCTCTCCATCCAGATTGGTGAGGAACTGTTATTTCTCAAGGCGGTGTCATTGTGTCACACAGTTCAGATCAGCTACGACCAGCCAGACTGCCTGGTTGGGGGAGGAGACCCGTTCTCCCACGCAAATGGTTTCTCTTCCAACAACATGGAATACTACGCCTCTTCACCAGACGAGAAAGCTTTAGTAGAGGCAACAAAGAGGTACGTTTCCAATAGAGCTCCATCACTTCTCTTCTGTAAATGTACTGCTTAGGTGGAAGAACCGGCTAAGCTAGCTGGTCGTCTAAAGGGGTTCCAGCCTTTATCCCCCCTGTTTCCACCATCCATCACCATTAAAACCAATTTCAAGAAGTTATGCTCTATGACCAATTGAAAACAAATGTGAACGGACATTTCCTTCTGTATTTCGGTCACACTCATATGAGTGAGCAGCAATGAGTAAGGTTATCTGGTTGTTTACTGTAGTCTTGCTGGATATGGCTCACACAACAGCAAACACTAAAAAGTGTCTGTGAGCTCCCGCCTCTCTCGTTGTACCCTATGCCTTATTCTGAGTGGCAGATGGCAAGGACACGAGAGATAAACCTTAAACCTTACAGTGAAGGTTTCAATTAATTAAAAAAATTGATAAATAAGGTTTCATGATTCTTGATTACAAAAGTTCGGATCAGATCTGGAATAGGCATGGTTTTAAATATGAATAGCTCTTTACAGACTTTGGGGTAAAACGCTCAAGTCTCATTCTCCCTCAAAATAATTCACTACATTAAATGATTCAGATCTTTGTATATGATGTTAGCATTAGAACGTGCTAAAGGCGACCATACTTGGGATTTACCTGGTCCTCCCTACTAGTTATGTAAGAATATAACACAGGCCTTTGTCACATAGTTATATGATATTCCGCTTAATATTTTCACACACACATACTTTGCCTTCGGGTAACCTGTCTGCTTATGGCTGGCTACCTGAGGCTCTGCTGATGGTGGAGGCTCCGTGCACATGGAAATCTTGACGTAATTTTCTCTCAATGGGGGAAGAAAAAAGCAGGCAATCTTGGGCAGTGTACTTAAACAACAAGAAACAGTCATGGCTGCAAGTGATAGAGACAGGAAACGACTGTGCAAGCAATAATGTCTGGTCACCTGCAGGTCAAGTAGTGGCATAAAGTGCCACTCTGACGATCCTAGACCAGCTCTGCACCACTGCAGTGCTGGCAGCACATGAAGACAAATGGCTCCTGCCTCCCTCCATGGCCGCAGCACTGGAAGTGCCTAAATAGGCACTGTTCACCTGCATGAGCTGCAGTGACACAGAGTTGGCAAAAAAATGGCAAAGCCACACCCCAGATGAGCGAAAAGGAAGAAGAATTGGCAGCGAGCCAGGAAATAGCGACGCCGTCTGTTTCATAACTTTATGTTTATGTTATAGATATCCAAATGTCAATTTGATGCTTATCTACGTGAGAAATGTTTTGATGTTTATCGTTATGTTTGTTAGAGTCAGTTTTCCTGGGTGTTTTAGTTTTCATTCCATCAAATTGAATTATGTCAGACAGTGAGGGTGCACCCATGACCCAGTGCCTTCATGCTCCATTGAGCCACAGACACACTGTTGATTTAAACGGAAAGGAGACACAGTTGGAACCATATCCTAAATAATCACTCAGAAATATAGCACTCAGTTGAAATGTGACACTGTTGTGATTACACAAAACCTAAGGATAACATATCTTGGCACTGTGTTCTGGTGTTCAAAGAATGGCTGATTTGCATTTTTTGATAAAGTGGCTCAAGTGTTGAGTTACTTCACAACAAGAAGGTCCTACAATTGATCAACTTGTTTGGAGTCTTGGTCACCTATTTGTTCACCTGCATTTCTTAAGAATGTCCCAACTTTTTCCCACAGTATAAACAAACGCCTTAAACTGTAAGCACCATCCCTCAATGACCTTGAGGAAGTTTAATAAATGGATGAATTAATGATTGACGGCCCTATTTTCATGGCAGCGCAACGGCCAACACAAGCTGTGCTCCCACAGTTTGGTATTTCTCTGACCTTGAATATCCCTTTGCCTGGACAGGTGGGATGATGGGTGCAAACAGAAACAGTGAGGCAATGCAAAGCAAGTTGTTGGTATTTTGGGGAAATTCTGAAATAATGCTTAAAATGTACGAAAACTATTTTAACTGATCCCCAATTTGTAGATGCTTTTAAATCTGCACCAAAATGAACGTTTAATGTGCTCAAAGCAGGCATGACCGTAAAGCAGTCTGCATTTCTATAAAACATTATGAGTAATTCTCACAGTATCTTTTGTCCACAGATGCTTTATAATGTGCGAACAATTCAATTAACGATAATGTAATGTAACCTTTTACAACATGAAATACAATAGAGTTAATTTATTACAACTAAAATAATGTGGGACTAATTTAGGTCATGTAAATTACTTCATCAATATTGTTTTATTATATTTTTTTGTTACCTATTTTAATCATCCTTTTACAGTTAAATAAAAACCCACGCCATCTCTCCTTGACTGCAGATTTGTGGTCCTGTGTGTTCACGTCGTCATTATTTTCACCATCCAGACCATGTTTCAGAGTCATGATACCAGTGATGTGACTGCTTATGGTTACTGTGCCACATCACTCAGAAGATTTGCACTTTGCAGTGCTGCACATACAATAACCAACATAGCAGGTGCGCTTGGAGAGGGCCATACAGTCCATGCACAGCTACCATTTAGCACTTTTTATTAAGAAAGGTACCTGAATAGCCGAAGGGGAGTTCGAGAGCTGAAAGTTTAATTTTAGTATGTTTTTCTGTAAAAACGTCCCAAACTCCTAATTGGATCTTCACCCAGTATTAAAAGTTCAAATGTCCATTCTCCAAAGAGTTCCAGCTTTAACTGCTGTCTGTTTTTTCATTAGGATTGGAGTGGCTTTCACTCGCAGCAGTGGAGATACCCTGGAGCTCAAAACATTTGGCAAGTCAGAGAAGTATGTATAACACTGTGAATCTCTTAAATGACAAAAACCCATGCAACACAATATCTAGACTGCAGACTGCAGTTGTGTAAGCTACCTGTGATAAAGAAATTGTCACGTCTGCCCTCTGTTTCCAAAGTTAGCTTAACACGAGTGCCTCTCTTCCCTTCCCCAGATTTAAACTGCTTCATCTGTTAGAGTTTGATGCTGACCGCAGGAGGATGAGCGTCATACTGCAGACTCCCTCAGGTAACTACACCTTTAACTAGTGCTTTTAGCATTATTGACAAAATATTGTGTGCACTAACCAACAATGAAAACTTGATCATATGGTCAATCTTCAGACTGGAGATCAAAAAATACATTAAATTAGTTTTAGAGAGTGGAAATGAATATCGTTAGGTTTTTAAGAGTTCATTTTGTGTACAATTGTACAATTTGTCATTGTATTTGTAGTATTTTCACAGTGTTTATTTATTTTTTTCTATTTTTCTCCTGAAGGTGGCAAAGTGTTGTTCACCAAGGGCGCAGAGTCGGCCATCTTGCCTTTCAGTACCAGCGGTGAGATAGAAAAGACGAGACTGCACGTTGACGAGTTTGCCTTGGTGAGATTTTTTTTTTTTAACATAACCCCTAAATGTGTATGTTGTCTCAATAGGTTCTCCAGCAGCTTGCACTATTACTGCTCTATAACACATCCATTCAGTGGGTATTGGCCAGCAAACTCGCATCACATTTGCTGCAAAAAAACTTTCTCTGAATGTGCAGACAATTTGGGGTCAAAGAGTTGCTGATATGTTTGCTACACTTTATATACAATATACATATCCTATACCTTTTAGATGAAGAAGTTTATTTTTTTGTTGAGTCACAAACTACCTGTGACACAGTCTGGTGATTTAATATGACTCTCAATATTTATCTTTCCCCATACGAAGATGGGTAGACAAGCAGACATTTGAGACACATTGAATAAATTTAATACACCACATTTGTCTCTTCAGAGAATTTATTCTCGGAAAAAATCCTCAATCTTATAATGAAATCTTTAAATATCTCACTCTGAAATGCATCTTGATCCAAAAATTCAGAATTGCGTGTCTCTGTGTGTGTAAGTCTGGCATTTCCCCGCGTTGAAGTGATTACTTTTGGCTCTGTAGCCCTGTGTTCCCATTAGGCTGTAACTTCTTCACCACAACAGCCACATAAACGACACACACACACACACACACACACACACACACACACACACACACACACACACACACACACACACACACACACACACACACACACACACACACACACACACACACACACACACACACACCACACACACCCTGCCACGAAATCATATCATCGGACGTCAGTACCCAGGAGTCAGTGCTCTATACTGGGTTGATTTGTGGTCGTCTATCCCTCAGGCGGGTTCTGTGATTTAAAGCCTCTGATAATTTGTTTTTTGTCTTCTCTCTCTCTCTCTCTCTCTCCTTCCATTGTGAGCTAGTTTTCCTTCTCTTCTTCTCCTTATCCTTGGGACTAACTAGCGTTTCCTCCTCTCTAAACAAATGTATTCTTTCATTTTTACATTCATCATTTTATGTCATAACATCTCCTTCACCCTTTCTTTATGTTCTCTTTTCTTTATATTTTGTGTTTCTTGTATTCTGACTCGTGTCTCCTGTTTTTTATTCTACCCATCATCCATCCTCCTCCTCCCACTGTAGAAAGGTCTGCGGACCTTGGTTGTTGCATGTCGCCACTTCAGCCCAGAGGAATACATTGATGTGGACAAGCATCTGAACGCTGCCCGCACTGCGCTGCAGCAAAGGGAGGAGAAACTGCAGGAAGCCTTCAGCTACATTGAGAGAGACCTGCAGCTGCTTGGAGCAACAGGGGTTGAGGACAAGTATGGAGACTAACAAATACATTTGAAAATATTTTTATTGTTCCTCCTAAAAACGAGTTCTCCTCCCCTTATGCATATGACATCTTTCAGGTCAAGTAGAAATCTTTGCATTTTATTGGTTTATTCTAAACAGAAAGCAGTAGCACAATGTAGTGTGGATGTGTTTAGGTTACCCTCTTAGCTCGCCCAAGATATAGTTGAGTATGTACAGTGTATAGTAACTGATACATATAGTTAGTGTTTGGATCACTAATTATGTGCTAGTGATCCAAACATCTCAACAGTGTAATTCGTCCATTACTTTGGTTTATCACCAAACCTCCAAAACTTATTACATTCTCATTGGCCTCAGCTGCACTTTGTGTTAGTGCTTATTAGCGAAAGTTAGCATGCTAACATGCTAAACTAAGATTGGGGAATATAAGAAACATGCCTGCTAAACATCAGCATGTTTCCATTGTCATTGTGAGCATGTTGGCATAGTGAGATATGCATTTATTTTAAAGCTCCGCTGTGCCTAAGTGAAGCCTCACAGAGTTTCTTGGATGGCTGTAGACTCTTATTCTTGTGAATTGTTCTCTTACTAGAAAATGGCCATAGACCATATACTCAATAAAGATGGGAGTGGCTCGGAGCTAATAGAGTCAAGAATAGATAATGAAACTAAAGATTATAATGATACAGAAAAAAAACCGTTGAAGCTACATGAATAGTTTGATAAGAGACAAAAAGTGTGGCATTAAAAAAACAATAAGGAAATGCATGAACAGAAACAGAAAGATAAACACAGTGGACATGAGAATCTTCAACAAAAATACAACGTAGAGTCAGCGGGGAGAACGACGTCACCCCACTGAACCTCTCTGGAAATGAATGTTGATATCTGTTTGCATCAGCTCACCATCTGCTCCTCACATAGGCCTCTCTCTTCTCCCTGTTCATTTATCTCTCTGCTTTCTCATGTTCTGCTTTCGTATCTGGAATGAATTCCTCCTCCAGCACACATGGACACAATCAAAGGATCTCCTGTATCACGGAAGAGGAGACTAATATTTCCCCTCTGTTTTGAGTCTTATAAGAATAGTG
Organism: Anoplopoma fimbria; assembly: GCF_027596085.1. Classification (NCBI taxonomy): domain Eukaryota; kingdom Metazoa; phylum Chordata; class Actinopteri; order Perciformes; family Anoplopomatidae; genus Anoplopoma; species Anoplopoma fimbria. Next base: position 9,396,147 of record NC_072456.1, read on the forward strand.
TAATGCTGACAGACATGGTTATAGTATCTCATATTCTTTGTCTTTTTAACCTTTTAGAAAAAGGATTAAAATGCTTTTAATAATCAGTGCTGCCCAATGTCAGAGACAACTTTTACTCTCTGTGGCGACCCAGGGGACATAGAGGCCAAATCCACAATAAACAAGGAGACTCAGAGGCAGTTTGTAGGAAACAAAAAGTGTCCTTTTTAATAAAGAGGTTGGGGTAAAGGGGATGGTGTCAAACAAAAGATATCTCCCGTTTGGGGTCTTTGGCCTTCAGCCTTCTTCAAAGGTAGGGCAGTTCCATTGTCCTCTGTGGGTGGAGCAGAGAGAGAGAGAGAGAGAGAGAGAGATGAGTCTGTTGCCCAGCCTGTCTCTCCAGCTTGTCTGCCTGCTGCTTAGAAGCTAGGTGAACGTGTGCCTGCTCTGATTACCTGATTGGCTGCAGGTGTGGCCGGATAGAACACTCCCTCTACCAACCTGAGCTTGGGGATCGGCCCTTTTGCTGGATCTGCTTGGCTTTTTCCCCCTGGTCTGCCACACCTCCTCCTCTCATTAGAGACGGATAACATGCAACCATGGACCTTTAGTTTCATGTGTTGCTGTTAAAGAATATGTTCAAGCTATGTTTACCTATATATCTAACCATAATGTATGAGATTAGATCTTATGTTTGCTTGTTTGTCTTGAAGCAGATTATTCCATACTTTTAGACTTTACCCATCTGATAGAAGGAGCTTTAAGAAATATAGTGTCCTTTTCAATTCTCAAATAGACCTTTTGAATTATGGACACTGCAGTTCACTAACAAGCCTCAGTGGCTTGACCATATTACATTCACAGCAATGAAACAGCAGGTTTAAATGCCAGCTAGCTACATCACCTCACCAACTACAAGTGTAATACACATTTTTCTTTAGTTATTTCTAACCTGGGGATTTATCTAATTTAATTATACATACTGGAAGCTTTGAATATACACTTCATGTAACATGAGTAAATGGTGTCTATTCTCTCCCTCCCTTGTCTCTCTCAGACTCCAAGACAAAGTCCAGGAGACCATTGAGGCTCTACGGCTGGCAGGGATCAAAGTATGGGTGCTGACAGGGGACAAACATGAGACCGCAGTCAGCGTCAGCCTGTCCTGTGGTCACTTCCATCGAACCATGAACATCCTGGAGCTTCTGCAGCAACGGTCTGATAACGAGTGTGCGGAGCAGCTCCGCAGACTAGCCAGGAGGTGAGTGTTTCTGATTCTGCTTTTGACCATTGAATAAACACAGTGTAACTTTAAATGCATCTTGAATCTTTCATTTCTGATAGCAATGGAACTCTTTAACTATTTGATTCATAGTTTTGTTTTTAATTGGATACCATTGATTTGATTCATGTCCTGTTGTTACTGTCTGCATCAGTGTAAAACTGTCTGGACCTTAACTTGTTCTTATGTTTTTATGATTTAACAAAAAACTGTAGAACCCTGTCCAGTTATCTAGATGCCCGTTTCTGGAAATGGAAACATTTCTGTGAGAATATTAAGAAGCATGTTTATATGCTTGTTTCCAATATAGTCTAGCTCTGAGGCTGGACCTAAATATTTAAAAGCAATTCAGGTCCCACAATGTACTTTGCATTAACAAAAAGGCAAAGGTATCCAACTTTAAATGTGCTCCTAAGTGATGAATCTTTAAAATACACCCTTGGTATTTAAAAGTATAATCTTGTCTGTGACAAATACGTATTGAACAAAACATCTATGTAACAAGATAATGTGCTGGTGAATGGACTAACTAAAATCGACTACTACATTAGAATGTAGTAGTTGCTAGAGATTCTTCTTGTTCCTTTCCCTATACACCGCCTCTCATATTCTGTACTTTTCTAAATCTCTCATCTCTATTTTTCTCCAGGATAAAGGAGGACCATGTCATACAGCACGGGTTAGTCGTGGATGGGGCCAGTCTGTCTTTAGCCTTGAGGGAACACGAGAAGCTCTTTATGGAAGTGTGTAAAAACTGTTCAGCTGTGCTGTGCTGCCGCATGGCCCCGCTGCAGAAAGCTAAGGTACCACTCTTCTGCCACAAACACACCAAAGTACATTACTCTTAGATTGTCCAGAAGTCATTTTTTTTTTTACTTTGTTCTGTCCAGGTGGTGCGTCTTTTTAAAACCTCCCCAGAGAAACCCATCACTCTAGCTATTGGGGATGGAGCAAATGATGTCAGTATGATACAAGAAGCTCATGTGGGCATAGGTAAGCCCTAACCCACACACACACACACACACACACACACACACACACACACACACACACACACACACACACACACACACACACACACACACACACACACAATATAGTCTCTAAGTCTTAAAATCTGCAGTTTGTCCTCCAACATATATATATATATATATGTGGGTGTGTATGTGTCTTCAGGTATCATGGGGAAGGAGGGTCGTCAGGCTGTGAGAAACAGTGACTATGCAATTGCCAGGTTTAAGTTCCTGGCAAAACTTTTGCTTGTCCACGGTCACTTCTACTACATACGAATAGCTACGCTTGTACAGTACTTTTTCTACAAGGTGAGTAACCTAACTTTATCTGCTTATGCTCTTATGAAAATATATGATAATCCAGTGTTTTGGACAATGCTAGCAGAACAACTGCCATGTTTTTAATGTTTCGTTCCTTCACCCTGTCTTTTCTAGAATGTGTGTTTTATCACGCCACAGTTTTTATACCAGTTCTTCTGTCTGTTTTCACAACAAGTAAGTGTCTTTATCTCTCCATCCCTCTACTCTCTCATATGTCATTGTAGAGTTGTTTGTGGTTTTAATGTTGCACAGTCTATCATTGACTACATAGAATGCATTCTATACCAAAGGTTCTTTTCAAAACTCGTCTTTGGATTACGCAGCTTGATATCCAGTTTGATTTATATATTTTTAATTTGATTAACATTTATAGCTTTCAAAATGCTTAACAGGCCAAAATGTCATTGAGATGCATGTATGACTTTTACTTCATGCTTTGAGCTATTCAAATTTGTTTTAACCTTTTAAACAGTGGATCTCACATTTTGCATTTAAACATTTATGCGACATAGCTTTAGAATTTAGGATTTATGGTACATCAAACTATTAGTAGCATTAAGTCCGTTGCTAAATCTTTAGTCTGTTTATAAAGGGTATTTCACTGGTCCAAGACAAAAATGATATCAACCCTAAGAAATGACTGCCATTCTTTTTTCCCCTGTTTGTCTGACACTGGTAAAGCTCTCGGCCTGTTTTGTTTAAGTTCGGTTAGATGACTTGTGCATGTCAGTTTCAGCTAATAGTTTGGTGTTAAGTGAAATGTGGTCTCTGTCCATCCCAGACTCTGTATGACAGTGTTTATCTGACACTGTACAACATCTGCTTCACCTCGCTGCCCATCCTGGTGTACAGTCTATTTGAACAGCTGATCCATCCACACGTACTGCAGAGTAAACCTGGCCTGTACAGGTAGGTTTACATGTAATCTGTGGGTACACATGGTAGATAAGCATTAACTGCTTGGGGGAAACATGTCCACCATAAATTCATGAACAAAATGCACTTACTTGTTTTATGCTTTATACGCTGTCAACATGCATTATTTTGCTGCTGTTTACCTAAGATGTTTATCTAACATTTTAAGTAAGATCAAGCTAATTATAGTTTGATGTTGTTCCCATATGCATACTACTTAGTCTATAAGCCATTAAACATTTTCATAAATCACTCTGTAAATTACCGTCATTAACTTATCCATCACAGTGAAGCATGACAGTGCACTTTGATACATTATATATGTATATTCTACAGGGACATCAGCAAGAATTCTATGCTGTCTTTCCGGACGTTCCTGTACTGGACTTTGTTGGGCTTCTGTCACGCCTTCATCTTCTTCTTCGGATCCTACATACTGATGGGGGAGGACACCACACTTATGGGCAATGGACAGGTCTGTTCTTGGCAGTGTGTGTATGATGTTCTGCATGTTTATAGTAGAGTCTTAAGAAAAGAAAATGTTCTGCTTAGAAGATTTCAGAAAAACATATTAGGAAAATGTTGCTCTACGAAATAATGATAGGTTGGAAAGGAATGTGTGTTTGTGCATGTTATGATGAGTAATTCAAAAATGATGGGCCTGGTCACGGCTGGACCTTCTTCACTCACTCCTTCATTTAATCTTGCTCTTTTCTTATCTGTGTCTTCCTCATTTTTTAGTTTTTTTAACAGCCTTGTGTACACTGTGTTTGTCTCTATTACTGTGTCATCCACTTGTTGATGAGTAAGTTCTTGTAATTTTACCTTTCCCTCTTCTCATAACCTCTGTTTCTCCCTCTGGTTCTTCACCAAATATGTTTCCTTCCGTTTTCTTTTCTGCTGCATATCTTTGCTGTCTGTCTCTCTGTTTGAAGTTTGATATTTCAGAAAGCACTCACTCCTTTTGCGCTCTCTTGCTTGTGTCTATCTTCTTTCTTTTGTTGATTTCTCTTTTTTCCTTCTGCCTTCATGCTGTGCATGTCTTCAGATCTTTCGAACTAACAGGCAGCTGGTAAGAGTCTGCTCTAATGTTTAATGTATGTCTCCTTGGGGGGTTAATGAGACGACAATCAGAATGATTGCATATTTTTGACTTGCTGATTATATAGAAAAGGATGATTTTTCATACCTAAGGCCTACACTATTTTTACATGGTGACAAATTCTATTTTGAACATATGACGACATTTATAAAACATGTAGTACCTCATTGAACCTTGAAGGCTCTTGTTAATTACAATGGGTTTTGATTCCTCCATTTAAAAAAAAAAAAAAAAAAAAAAAAATGGATAAAGCTAAGCTGCATATTTTTAACGTGCCCTGGGGGCCTTTTTCTAAGTTTTTTTTTTTTTTTTTTTTTCTTGTTTGAATGTAACATGATTCACTATTTTCATATCTAAACATTATACATTTATAGCTGATTGGGGCCTTTTTATTTGGGCCCGATAAAGTCTGCCACCCTGGTGAGAAGTTTCTTTGAACCTGAGTGTATTTCACTGGTGTTTCTGACTGTCAGTAGCCGCAACCTGGGTGTGTGATGCAACTATGTCATGGCAGATGTATTGCTCAGGACCCAAGAAAGGACAGTGTCGAGTGTGAAGTTGTTTGAATGAGCGGCTCTTGAGAAAGCTGCAAGCAGCAACTCCTCGTGCTAAGAACCTGTTCTGATCAGGCTGGTTTTAAAAACAGGCACTGCTCTATTGTTAGAATAATAAGAGTCAGTTTGCACAGTGATTATGACAAATCTGAACAATGTACAAGGTTTAACTAAAGTGTACCATAGCCATCACTGGTAGGTTGAATATAGTGATGATTAAAAAGGCCCACGTAAGAAGATCATAAAAAAATAGGAAAAAAAGAGTTTGTAAGGATTTTCGGTAAAAAACTTTTTGTGGTGGTTTTTCAATTCAGTTATAAATAAATGCGAACAGAGTGGTTGCGCGGATACATGTTAGTCACAGCCGATCCCCCACTGAAATCGTTTTTTGAAGTGTTTTTTGAAGCGTTCTTTGACGGCGGCCATTTGCGCATCTCACTGAACATGTATGCTTCTATTTCATTAAATGTATCAATCCACACTGGCTCGGTCAGACGCACATCTAATGGAGTTGTTTGATGAGCGTGTTTTACACTTCATGTCTTTTCATGTTGCAGTAGGGATTCCAATTATCTTTTGAGTGTTAAGACTCCAGCAGGGTCCTGACTTTGCTGGCGAGAAATCAATTAACCCCCCCCCCCCCCAGTTCTCAACCTACAAGTAGAGTGATTCTAACAGTGGGGGCCAATGCCTCGTTATAGGCATCGAAATAGTCTTCATCTCGTTAACTGAAGCCGACGCCTGGTCAACTTGTCCCACCTGTCCTGACTTCCAACTTATATCAAGATTCATGGTTTGACTTAGTTTTGACTTATAGTTTCGACAATTCTTAATATCCCAGCAACATAATCACTAAATATCATGTACAGCAACTATTCATTTTAGTCAAGTGCCAACAAAACGTCATAGATTTATATTTGCAACAAACTAGCACTAACCTTATAGTTCTGAGTCAAAGAGGAGTAAGTAATGTACAAGTTTATTTGTTCATTTTTGACAACCAGAAGAAGATATGCAAGGTATCAAATTGCATATAAACAGGAGGACCATACAATGATCTTAAGCATATTGTATTATTGCTGGTAACTGGGTCCATGCATGTAAATATAGCCACTATTCCTCTGTTTGATCGTCGTAGTTTAATACTGTTGACTGTTTTATTAATAGATTTATGTCTGTTTTATAGATGTTTGGGAACTGGACATTTGGAACGCTGGTCTTTACTGTCATGGTCATCACAGTCACGTTAAAGGTATATCACACCCAATCTTTTGCTCTCACACCATTTTTCTGAACGGTATTAACTAGCAGTTTAACACACATATGTCATCTTTGACTGCATTTCTCATGGTGTTTAGACTTTAACTTTTTTTTCTTTCAAACATAATGTTGCTCTAGTAACATACATCCAGTTATATTCAGCTGTGAATGTGCTATTTTTCCATTTCTTTCTGCTAAGGACAAAACAGTAAAAAATGTAATTCAGCCAAAGAAAATTGAATGGCTGGTACAATAAAAAGTCTAGCATTTTAAGCACTCAGTCAACTATATTGGCTTAAAAGGCAATTTAATATTGAGCTTAAAACAGTTGTTTGCCAACATGTTTTCCATATTCCAGATATATGATGTCAGCAATATATCATTTTGTTAGCTTAGACCTCCATGGCATGTTTGGTTCTGCAGGGACACACTTGACCCCAGACCCAATATAAAATACTGCATATTGTGAAGTACACTTATGATGTCAGTGGCCATTAACAGAAAATGATTGGTCACAGGCTGGGGTCCAGGTCTTTTTCACAGCACAGAGGCAGATTGCTGTGGTTTATTGATGCCATTACTGTCCCTTTCTCAATGTTTTACACCTAGCTTTCTTTTCATCTCCCTCCTATGTGTGTGTGTGTGTCTGTGTGTGTGTGTGTGTGTGTGTGTGTGTGTGTGTGTGTGTGTGTGTGTGTGTGTGTGTGTGTGTGTGTGTGTGTGTGTGTGTGTGTGTGTGTGTGTGTGTGTGTGTGTGTAATAACAGCTTGCTTTAGAGACTCATTTCTGGACGTGGATGAACCATTTTGTGACGTGGGGTTCGATTGCCTTCTACTTCATCTTCTCTCTCTTCTATGGAGGCATCATCTGGTAAGAAGAGGTTCTAACGAGATCCTATTTATTTTATTTTATTTTGTACACTGATGCTGCTTTCACACTTAAAGAAAATGCTTTGTCATGGTGTAACATGGTCTCTCTGATCAAACTACCACATAGGCCTATCATAACACTTCTTAATTAATTAGAGTACATTTGGAGAATACACGATGCAGAATAAATTGCAGTGGCTAAAAGTGATTGCTGTCTTGCATCAAAGAAACACAAGTGAAATTGAATGTATGAAATCACATTTACATTGTTCCAAATCCTTTATTGATAGTAATAAATGACTACTACATATAGTTAATGATGGAAAATGAAAGAAAGTTGGTAGTAGAGTACATAATGGGACACAAATCTACCCTCTAATTACCTCTGAGCTCATACTTTGTCAGCATTGGGTTCCATATGATTTTAAATGCTTGGACAAAAAATATTCATATTTTATATACATTATTTTATATCTAAGGATAAACTGACAAAACTAAGAGCAAGACTCCAACTGCCAGTGAAACCTGAATATACAGTGAACAGGTGAAAGGGAGCAGACCCAGGCTGCTGGTTTGTTGATGCTTACCACCACTTAAGAGAAGCATAAAAAACAATTCTCTGCTTTCTCCTACAGTATGTAACCATTGTGTCCCTTCCACTCCCTCCAGGCCATTCCTCCACACCCAGGACATGTACTTTGTATTCGTACAGCTGTTGTCCAGCGGTTCAGCCTGGTTTGCCATCATCATCATCATCATAACTTGCCTCTTTCCTGATATGGTGAAGAAGGTCTTCTATCGACATCTGCAGCCCACCAGCACACAGAAGAGTCAGGTAACATGGGGAGGAGGGCCAGAAAGTAAAACGGAAGTCTTTCACAGGTTGTTGGTTACAGGGAACCTTTGTAAAGGAATCCAGCAGTTCCTTTAAAGTGAATTATAATTCGTACAAAGTACAGGCACTATTTCAAATTGCAAGTATTTATGTGAATCAATGAGACCAATTAGACACTAGCTAGTTCATTACCACAATCGTAAGATAATCCTACCAATAGTTTTAAGTGAAGAATGCTTAAAAGCAATTTCTATAGTTTTGGTTTGTTTTTATATAAGGTGTGCAGGCTAAAAAGTTAAATTTATTAAATAATAAAATGGCGCAGGGAAGGCTAAACACATTCTAGTAGTTATACTGTCAATTGTGTGCAATGTTAGGTGTTATACTTGTATGAGGAAAATGGAAATCATACATCCTATAATGTACCAAGAATGTGGAGACAGGAAATTGAGTGAAATGTCAAGGTAACTCAAATTCTAGACACGGAGAGAAAGTGTTCTTTATAGAAAATAAATAACTTTTTTTATAATATAAAAAAAAAAAGTATTTTATTTTCTCAGCCTCTGTGATCAAGAGTTACCCACTTCTATACAGGAGCAGCATGGTTCTGATTTGCACACACAAACACTCAGCATGACTTCTGTCTGATCGATACACACACCCAGACAAAAACACACAGTGTGCATGGTCATCTCTCAGTAGACCCACGCTGTTATGGTATTGATTACTCCACCTGGAGACAGTTTATGTTTTAATTCCTCCTTTCAAAACTCTCTTCTTGTTTCTCAGGGAAAAAAATGCACTTCCTTTTTCCAATCCTTTCTGGTGTGTGTTGTTTCTCCTCTAACCTTTGTCCCATTGTATCTCTGTGTGTATATGTGTGTGATTCTGATAGTTGGTAAGGTATAAATTGTGTGTTTTTAAATGTGTGTATGTGAGCTTGAGTTCTAACCTGAGTGTGTGTGTATGTGTGTATGTGTTTGTTCTTCCTCCTATCCTCTCTGTGTATTCTCCTGGTGTAGGTGTATTCCAACCGCGTGGCAATAGGTGATGACTTCATCGCTCTGCAGCCTCTTTCCAGAGCCAAGGGCCAGCTGGGCAAAATTAGGTAGAGGAGATGAGACAGTTTCAGACCTGGGCTTAAAAAACCTTAATGCTATCAATTCAAATAAAACAAGTATCCCAGGAGTGCTTCATTCTAAAGCAATATCTCCACATTAATAGTTTTGGGCTTATTCTGTATATATTTGTGAACAGATACCCAGCATTACTGGGTTGTCCAGTTTCCCTGCGTAGATGCTGCTCCTTAATTTAATTTCAGTTCCATTAGTTTGAAAATCTGTATTTCAAATATTTGAACACTTTCAGAAACCACCACATGGCTAGTTCTCTTTTTGGAAACGCATAACTTAGTCAAATCAACTATAATAACTTTACATGATGTCCCTTAAAAATGTATTAGTGTTATCTTTTTACACATATGCCAGACTTACCATTAACAACAAAAATAGTACCAGTGTTGTGTCAGATAGCATTCAGAATATATTCAAAAGTCTGTTGGAAACATTAACTTGTAGGTTATCAATGCCAAATTGATGATGCTTTACAAAAAACAGGTGTTTAAAACTTATTTACAGCATAACATAGACGGCACCTTAAAATAAATATTGCTTTAGGAAACAAGTGCTCCTGTTTATGATCATTCAAACAATACTGAAATGTTCTATCTCCCAGGTCTGGACTAAGGCCTGTTTCTAACACTGGCAGTACACTGACTGCTGAGACGTGTGCTGTTAATGTTGGAACAGTTGTGTTGCTGTTATATCTGTGACTGCATGCCCTGGACAAGCCAATCAGCATTCTCCAGGATTGGGATGGGGGGGCAGGGTACTAAACATATTTTGGGGCTTTGTGGGCTAGGAGATGATGCAAAAGAATGTGACATCAAGCATTTCACCTGCTGCATGTGTTGCATTTTAGTAAGGAGGCTGACATAGAGAATGTGATCTGAGACTTCCAACACTCCTGCTTGTTAAAGCACATGACCGTCATTACTGCCCCACTGCATGAACAAACAGATGAATGAGTAAAGGAATCAATTACTTAATTGCCTTTATCTCATCACTCATTGTAGTGTGATAGCCATTTGTCATTCAGGGACAGTTTGGGGCCCTGAGTCGTTCTGACTGTGAGATCCTGCATCTGCATTAGTCACAAATCAGAGCTCCTGGTCAGACCTGCCTCCTGACCATCGGCTCGTGGTCTTGTCATACAACCCCAGTCTGGCATGCCTCACTCATATTGAAGTGACCCCAAGGTGCAGTCCATCACAACACCCCTTTTATCTCTAGCATGGTCCTGTCCTCATTACATAGTGTCAAACACCCTCAAACTAGGTTCACCACTTGAGACACCCTCTTCAGCTCAGGGATCAGTCCACCCTGCATGTTAGACTCACAGCAGAAGACTGATGCCCCACCACATCTGCATGACTGACTGGTCTGCGCTGCCTTGCACAGCATCATGTGTCCTGTTAGAAGCATGACAGACTCTTGGGTTATTATCACAGCTGTTTTAGACAGATGACTTGAAGATCTTGTGCTGTCATAGCGGAAACGTTTTCTTTTTTTTACCTTCAGAAAGGTAGGATTACTTGCAGTAGTAGTAGTAGTAGTAGTTTTAATGAGATGTATCTAAAAAAAACTGGTTAAATGATATTCCAAGTCACGATCAATAAAAGCAATGCAGGTCCCATCCCACAAACTCAATGAGCAGAAACAAAGATTGATTTATCATAAGTGGGAAGCGCATTATGCAAAAGAGATCCTATTTCCTCAGTTTGAGTGATTTGTTTGTTGAATTGGTAGAACTACACAAGATGTTCTTACTGAGTAAAGAATCCAAGCGTGTATTCATTAAAATGTCTTCGATAATGCAATTTATTCAGTTCTGTTGAACGAGTTCCAGTATCTATCAGTCTTTTTTTCTTAATTAGATTAAAGGGAGGTAATCGTAAAAGAACCCAGGGGGCTCTCCGGGGTTTTTTATTGTTTGCCTACTCTGTAGCTCTGATAGATTCAGCAGCAGGTTAATTGGTTTTTGATACTAATAGATTTGCTCTTATCAGCACTAGAAGGATGCATTTCCCTTGAGACATAGTTCTTATATGCCTGCAGCTTCTTTCTGCCTTCAATTGTCTCTGCTTTTATGAGAAATTAAAGCCCTCCTCCAGTGATCTCATCACCCCCACTCAAATTTTCTGAAAGACCTCTTCAGTGATTTTTGATTTTCTCACAGTGCCAATTAGGATGAGGTTAAGATATGTAGCAGGGGAATAACACCTGGGATGCACAACAGAGTCTTGTTTCAAACAGCAGAAAGCAGAAGATCTAATTTGCCTTGTAAGCCCAAAATTTGCTCTCAACTCTGTTGCTATGTTGGGTTGCCGGTGAGGTCACTTGGGAATGGCTTTAAAAAGGGGACCAGCATTGATTTGATCTCTACATACTGAATGTATACGTGTATAAGAGCGCACTGTTAAGTGAGGGTCAAAAATGTAATTAACTGCCCCCCTACTACAGTGCAGCCTGGACTGACTCGCTGACTGACTGCTTGCTTACTAACTGACTAATTAATCTGCTGGTTGGTAATCAAGCAGCACTGAAAAACCTATCCACAGTACCCACATTTAGTCTTGAATTGAGCCCATAGATTTACAAAACAAATATAAAATGTTTTGAGATTAATTTAAAATCTTGCCCAAATGAAGAAGATAACATTCTAATAATCAAATATTAGTTTTTGATTCTAGATCCTTTTCAAGGTGTGTTCTTGTTTCAGAAATTTTCTAAAAAGGTAAAAAAAAACTTAATTGCATTCGAAACAAGTTGTTATCTCATCCAGATCTGAGTCAAGATTTAGTGTTTGACAGAATAACTACTCTGGATATGTTTGCAGTGTGATTGGTTAGGTAAGAGGCTTGCGTTACTGGTAATGTTGCTATGTCGATGTCTGACCTACCAACAGTCTACCTGGCTGACTGATCAGTTGTTTGACTAGCCAGCGGGGCTCACTGTAAGCATCTTGTGTCCTTCAGATGGAAGAGGGTGAGGGTTCAGTCGGCCCAGAATATGACCCTGTTAAAGCCCAGCGGAGCCCAGGGGAGGACAATTGGCACCTGCTAGCTGCTTATCCTCCCCCTGCTGCCCCCGGCCCAGACCCCTGCTTCCCCTAGGTAGTACCATACTTCACTCCCATTGTCGCCTTCCTACTTCCACTGCCCCAGCATCATGGCTTCACCTGAGGACCAACCAACCCTCTATACCCCTTAACAGCTGCAGTCAACCACATTATGTCCTTATATTTGGTTAAAACAACCTGCACTTTCAGTCATTTGCCCATGGTTGTATGTCACAGCTGCCCCTGCACTGCCCCTTCTTTAGTTCATATTTAAAAATACTATTCCTGTACTGTAAGTCTCTCTGTTGGCCTTACTTCCTGTATGAATGGCTCCGTCCTCTCCCACACACACATTTCATAAATACTCTCATCCTTCCCTACACGGATATGTCTGATCCCATCCTCCCTGAGCCAATACATGATTTCCCCCATTTTGTCCTAAACCAGTCTCAATGCACCCCTCACTGTTGATGATCAGATCTGGGATCAAAGTTTAGAGAGAGAGAGAGAGAATGCTGTTGGCATGCTGACTTCATAGTCCTTGCTGTATATTTTTTCAGTCATCTAATCCCTCCATAATAATACTCCATACAGCCCTGTATGACATACCTCCTTGTAAGTATTTGATATCTCATACAACCCTTTTGCGTTTATAGTGTGATTTCTTTTTTTTTTTATTGTTATTTTTTCGTCCGTTCTATAATTCAAGACTTTCAGTGTTTTGTTTTTGCTCTTCATACAGATTGTGCTTTGTGAGCACCATATATTAACTATAAACACAAGATCATTACATTTTGTTATGCAGTTGCCAAAAAGGTCTTGACAAAGAAACTCTGCTGTCTTAGTTGTGTAAACCAACATAAGGTTGTTCTAAATGTAAGGACAGCACACATGAACTCAAACTGAACTCTATAACTGATATAGTGAATCAGGCAGGGGATGATGTCACCCATATAGCTGCCACTGGGGCCTTGGCCATTTTACGACAAAACCTGAAATTCAGGCTTCGTTTTCTTGGAACATTTCAGTTTACAACAGAGCTCTTAATCATAAGGTCCTGCCTTTGGGCTTCATATTACTGCTGTTTCTCAAGAACAAAGTAACAAAAATTACTTGCACCAAACGGTTCCTCAGAAACCTACTTGTTTCTTGTTCATTTCTCCCCTAAACAGCATTGGATAGCAAGTTGTATTGTAACATGACTGCCAATAAGAACTGCGTTATCTCAACTATGTCTGCCATTGCTTCTGATACAGTATAAAGTACAAGCCCTGAGATGCCTGATTGCTGCAGATTGATGAGATTGGTAGAATGACTAGCCTAATCAGTTATCTTAAAGTTAATGTATAAGCTGACCGTAGTAATCACTCACACGGTCATACCAGCATAGATACACAAAGGATGCTGAACAAACAGATTAACTCAAGTGAAGCTTTTCTTAAGTGGTGACCGTTGTGTTACAGTTCTGATATAGGACAAGAAAAAACACACATTTATTATCCAGCTACACCTGACCTTGCCAAAATAAATCACATTGTCCTGTCTCTGTTTTGCTGTTGCCAACCGAGAAGCAGAAGTTTGGTTTCATGCCAGCAGTGTCTCCAATTTCTGCTGCAGAGAGATGCAACAACAGCAACATCACAATCCAAAGCACTGTGGAATATATAAGGAAAATAATAGGAATAAATTAGGCTATATCCCAGAAGATAAAAGATGTTCAGAAATTGTTTGCTACTAAACCACATTTTCAATATACCTGGACTTGCAAGCATGTTAGGGTTAACTTAGCTCTCCATATGCAGAAAGAAAAACAGGAGGCTTTATAACTTTACATAGTCCAAAATTGCTTTAGATTAAGAAACATCTCCACAAATAGCGCCTGTAATTGATAACAGAAAAAAGTACCAATTGAAGCTTATTTATTGTCTTATAAAAACCAGCTTGGTCACTGAGGTTAGTCTGAGGTTAATCTAGAATTAAATTGGCCCTTTGAGTTCTAAAAAGTTATATCTTATCTTAAAAGCAGCACATAGGATGCAAACTAAATGAGTGTAAGCTCTAACTCTGTCTGTGTTTGTCTCTCTACTCTTCACTTTCCCTCTTCTCCACCGAACACTGTCTCTCTCGGGTGCTGACTCAGATTAACAAAGCCACCTGACGCTGCAGGTTTCTCGGCAGCAACTTCATTCAGCTTTGTCTACCAATGCATCTGTGGCTCGTTTAAAAGGAAAAATATCAGGATGGATGATAGCGCTGCCTTAGTTTCTGATCCTGCGTATTCATTCATAGGATATGATGGCTCCGGGCCTTTCAGTATTTAAGTCAAAACATTGTATAAACCAAGACCAGGTTTATACAATAGGTTATTTTTTTGTTTGTTTTTTCTTAATGTTTTTGTTGTTCACAGGTTTTATGGTTTATGATTTATTTGCAACATTTCAGCCCCTTGTTTAGCATGTTTTTAATGGTTTCCCTGTATATCATTCTCCCTTTGACAGCATGCAATAAGTGATCCTCCAGTCATCCATCATCCTCTCAGAATGTGACAGTAACCCTGTTACAGTCTTACTAATTTCTTCTTTTTTTCCCCTCTTTCTCCAATCACTTCTCCCGCTTTCTTTCTCTTTTGCTTTTTTTTCCTTTTTGTCATGTGTTCTGCTTCTGTCATTTTTTCTTACTTTCTCTATGCCACCAACTGTTCCCTTCACCCTATTTTTCTCCTGCTCTTTGCTCTGCCTTTCATCCCTTTCTCTCCTCCCTCCAGTCTCTATCAACCCCCCAGACGCAGGCCCTCAGCTGTGTGGAGTCCCTGTGCTGCTACCAAAATGGGCAGAGCGGCTGTTCCCGCCTGGGCGGCCTCCTGGAGCAAATAGCCGGGCGGTGCCAGACCAGCGGCAACAGGTGGGGAGGACAACGGCAAGAAACAATGATTATGAATCCTGATGAACTCGCACCGCCTCACGGTGTCAAAAATTTAGGCTGCAGTCCTGACAGCTAACGTGGCTACGACTCTACTGTAAGTCTTTCCTGTTCAGATCCGTTGCAGGTTGAGCATACAGTTTTGTGTGTGGGGGGGTCTCAGACGGTCAAATTGACTGGTTTTATGGTGTGGCTTAGCAAGAAGAAGAAGAACAACCGAGCAAGAGCTAGAAGTTCAAGATGTGTGGATCAAGCCATTATTGACTGCACTATTGAGTTTCTTATTTCCATGGAAGTCTATGCTGGGAGAGTCTGAAGTCCGAACATTTTGATTAAGCTGACAGAAGGATGTGCTTAATCTCATATCTACAGTAGTGTACTATCAGAAATATATCCGTACACCGTGTAACCAAAAACATAGAGACCAATGAGTAGACTGTAATGGCTATGCCTTCTAGATAGCATGCACTGCAATGGATGTTTGACAGGCTTGTCCGCGAGAATTTGTATTGAGCCCTCACAATGGAGACTTGCTGCGATACACAGGCACCGAACAGGTCTCAATATTACACCATGTAACCCGTCTTGTGTATTTAGCCCCTACATTAGGGGAGGTCTGTCTATAAGACCATGTGTCTATGTTCTTCTCATCTATGCTATGATCTGTTGTTCTGTCTGTCCTGTCTGTCTCCTATGTTTCTATTTGATACCCCCTTTAAATCAATTTGGTGTCCAAATTAGCCTAATTAGCCAGTTTTCAAGGAGAACTGCCTAATCTGTGATGCACTTTAACAGATGACACTGATGTCTATATGTCAAGTTGACTCGTTAGCTTTGGGTTGACTCCTATATTGACCTGTAGGTCCTGTTGTTTTCTGAAGGAGTTCTCCACTTGAGATAAGGCCACATAATGGCTGGTTTTACGGTATACGATCAATCACCAAAAATGGGCGTGTACATCTCAACTATTAACCTATGACTGAAGAGATGTGGAAGTGCTTCATAAGTGATAGGTTCTGACGACTTAGCTTTGAAGCTGCATTTGGCAATGTGCATTTGAGTGGCCCTTAAATGGCAGAGAGGGGTAAGAGTAATTACACATGATGTCACCTAACCGCACGAAGTGAGCTCTTAATATGTGCAGATACAACGCTCTTCTCTGCTGCAGCTCCACATTGTGATAAAAGTTGTTAAAAATTCAACAACTTCAGTTTTTATTTTTTTCACATTTTGCTGGGCTGCCCAATCTGCTGTTTCAGTATTATTGTGTCTTTTTGCCTGAATTCCGGCAACTCAGTGGGGTCATCGATTAATTGACCTGATGGGCCCTTTCTGCTGAGTGACCAATACTCCCCAAAACAGCTTGGGACTCTCAGTATTGATTACATCAATAATGAAGATGTAGCATTCTTGTTCTTTGTGTGTGAGACTTTTGCATTGGGTCTTGCACAGATGTTTGTTCATTCAAGACTGTGTGTGTGTTTGTAAAGACAATGACAGCATGCAGGTCAAATAAGGGGTGCACTGTTCCTCCCTTCAGCCCCTCTGGACAGAAACCTGCACACTATCTGTGGTCGAGTAGAGGGCTGTGTCATCCCAGTCAGTCAGGCCTGGGAGATGCAGCAGTCTTATGAGCTATCCCATTTCAGAGACATAAAATTCCGTCGGGCTGAAACAACATCTCTTTGTATCTAGTTGTATTCTATACCAAGCCTGTGGCCAAATAATTATCACCTTAGGCATGTCATCTGATGATTTTTATCTTTGATTCAGCCAGTCAGGACTATAAAATCTTTTATAGTCTTTTCATTTTTATATTTATTCCCTACATCATTCTTTAGACGGAGGTGATGGGGGTACGCTCCATGAAATAATCTATTTCAATTGTTGTCAGGGTCACTTCACTGAGAGAAAGGAAGCTATTCTCTTCGCTCCAGGGTCAAATTGCTACTAAATGCATGATTCAATCTAGATTAATTTCTTCTTGTTGGAATGATTCATCTGTTTTCTGACCTTGGCACGAAGCAGCCAATTGAGTTCTTCCATCTGAGCTGACAGCAATTTACACTCCCGGAAGGATAAACAATGAACAGAAGTAAAATGCTCTGCATGGGTGGGGTTTACTGTGACTTCAGAAAGAAATCAACAAATATAATTGGGGCAGAATATGAAGGTTTAGATTTGATTACACATACCTTCATCTGTCTCTCCCGTCCCTTCTTCTTTACCTTCTGGGTTGGAGGAAATAAAGCATAAAACCACAAAGAATTAATGAAAGACTCCACACTTGGCCTTAATGCTAGGATACTGCCATAGGGGAAAGGGAATGTATCCACTCAGTCCTATATTACATAATTAATGACTGGAAGTGACATATTTAAGCATATTTACAAACATATAATACATAATGTATTTAACTGCTATATATCGGAAGCCCAACTGTAGCTGGCTGTTAAATGCTGGCCACAGCTGAATTATGGCTAGGGGTTAAAAAAGCAGGATCGGACACAGATGTCTGGAGTCAAAGATGTTTTCTCAAAATAAACGAGATGCATGCCTGTGTGAAGTTGTCAAATTCTGGCAGCTGCGTCTCCATCCAAATGGCAAACAAATTTTACGCAGACCTTCAAGTAGCTGAAAATAAAGAAAGGACATGGTAGTATTGTGATATAATTCGCAGGCATGTATCCTGAATAATCAAAGTGTACTAAACCACTTGTTAGCTCTTGAACCATCCTACATGATTATTTAGCTAACAAACTAAATTCAACAAGTCTGTTTTAAAAACAGTTCATTGAACCTTAACGTTTGAATACTTTGTGTAACATCTGTTCATCGTCTCTAACTTATTGCATTATAGTTAAACAAAAAAAAAATCCTTGGATAGAAACTCAGCTGCTGTCTGACATCCCCTTCTCCTCTTCTCCAAGAACAAGGGGACCCGAAACCAGAGAGGCTGCTGGGAAATGTAGTCTCAGAATCTTTTTTGCTACTTACTGTATCTATTAGTCTTTTTCTAATTAATCCCGAAGCCTTATATGTGCTTCTGAGAAGAGGCCTACCTTGGGGCATGCTCATTTTATAGCTAGGGGTGTTCCAGAGGGGTGGAGTTTACCTTCCCAACCGGTTTGAATTATAGGATATAACTCTGCCTATCTTGTCCACTTCGGGCTACAAAACAAGAATTCCCAAACTCTGTCTTGTTGCATGGGGGCTGCTGTTGCCTTTGGTACTTTGTATACAATGTAAACTTGTATGTATCTGTGCCCTCTCACACACTCCTCCTCTTGCACTTTTTTCTGTCCTGTCTGTTGGTGTCCTTGTCCTTCTGTGTGTGAAATCTGCATAATGTTGTTCGACCCACCACATTAATTATTCATGTGCTGTTAACGGCCCCTGTGAGCTTCGTCTTGTCAAAAAATCTGCCTGTTCTGTTCTTTTTTTCTTGGGTTCATGTTCCCGCTGGCTTATCCAAAAGTGTTAACGTCCTCTTTGTTATGCGGTAACCCGGGGAGCAAAAATAGTTTTTAGCACTGAGATGTTTCAGTTTGACCCCAGCCCTGGTAGACAGCCAAGCTGGTGATGTAGCATGTGAGTGTGCCTCCAGTCAAACCACCATTTCATTCATCAGCAAGCCTATTTAAAGTCCCTGGGTGGCCCGGTTTTCCTGTTTACCAGGTCTTAAAACGGTTGTCTTCAACTCAGAGAGCAGCGTTAAATTAAAGGTCATGTGAATTATTCAGCATGACATTTAGAAATCAAGCGTATCTAAAGATGTGGATGGAGAGGTGCAGTCTTTCTCTCACCATAGTCAACTACAGCTATTCAGCCTCCCAGGCTTGACCCGGACATTCAGTGAAGATCAGGTTTGGCAGCCAGAAGGGAGCCACTTTTTGAACTCAAAGGATGTTGAACTACAGTCTCTCTGCTCCTCCCCGCAGGTTCTTTTAACGTAGCAGCTCTGATCATTGACGGTGGTTCTACTATGATGTGAGTCTGGTGGTTGGCTGGTTGTGACTGTTACGAATCGTGATCTATCTATGTTGTATGTTTGTTTTTTTTGTCCAGCCCAATCACTGGCAGTTTAGTTGGGAAATGTTTTGAGTGGTCAAGTATGGATGGGATTGTGTAATAGTTATGTCTTTGTTAGACGTTTCCAAAGGAGAACCAGCTGGCTAAGCTAATAACAGAAAGGGACTGTGCCTCTGTCATGTCTCTAAATAAGAAATATATACAGTATATCATAGTTGTACTATAGGAAAATATGTTTAATATTGATAAAGCTAGTATGATACCTATTTTTCTAGTAAAAAGTGAAGCTATATAACTGAACTGAGGGATGTATATTTTACTTACGGAAAACCAGATACTTATCCTGTTTATCTTGAGAGTGGATACATGAGAGAAGAATGTTGTTGATGCTTGTTTATTATGATTTATTTCTCTTTATGAGAAGTAGCTCAAGTTTCACCTCAACTCTTCTAAGAACAAACCAGAGACTGATTCAGAAAACAAAACCGGGTTCAAACACAGCAATACAAAGACATTTAGTTTGTGTTTCAAGAAGCACCAAGTAGTTGCAGCAAAGCAATTTTGCCAAAATGAAGTCAAGTGTTAGAGACATACAAAACCTTATGGCTAATGAGCTGTATTCGAACAACTATATCAAATCTCAACCTTGAAACTGTCTCAGCCTTTAAGATCTTTGCATTATTTGCATTTAAATGCACTGTAAGGACAAGGATCTACTATGACTCCACACAGATTTTTATATTTTTCCCAGCCTAGCTTCTATTTCATCCAGATCAGGGTATTAGCAGGTCTTTAACTTAAAAAATGTAAGGTCTTAGTCCAGTAATTGGTGACCTTATTATTTAATAGTGCACTGACATGTTTTCTTAGCTCTGTATGTGCTGTTTAAATGTTATACAAAACATCTTTGGCAGTGCAATGTCCGGTAGTCATTGTACCTGCTTTGCCATCAAAATAATTTTCCCAGTGTTCTTTTTCCTCATACTTTAATTTATAGTTTAGGAAAAGCTCTCTATCAAAAGTACACTGGATTTGTCATCCGTTTTGGAAAATAAATCTCTCTATATCTTTTAGCACTCAAAAACTGAGCCCTGCACTGTTCAAACCAATGACTAAAGCAAGACAAACAGAAATACAGAAATCCTTCATTTTTAAAAGTTACTGTGAGGAACTTCTAACTGGTTATGAAACAGGCACAATTTAAAACTGATGCCTCTATATAACTTAAATAAGTAAACAAGACTATCAGCAAGAAAAAAGGCTATTTCTATCTAGTTATTTTTAATGCTTGTCATCAGTGCCACCGAATCGCTGATTGAAAAACATTCTTTCTCTAAATGTTATTCTCTGGAGCTGGGCCTAGCCTGATAGTCTTGGATTAGTGTGAGTTTACGAGGTGAAACTTTAGATACTCATTACTAACAACATCACACCCATTACTAACTCGTCACTCTTCCATCTCTCGGTCCTCTCTGCTTCTTCCAGCCTGGTCTGGACAACACTTTTAGCTCTCACTGTACCTCCAACACACACACACACACACACACACACACACACACACACACACACACACACACACACCACACACCACACACACACACACACACACACACACACACACACACACACACACACACACCACACACCACACACACACACGCACACACACACGATGTCGGTCACCTAATTCTCAGTCCCTGCTGCCTGTTTTCAGGTCTTGGAGCGACACGGAGAACTTCTACTCCAACGATCGCAGCATCCTGACGCTGTCACCCATCGAGGCCACCCACTGCTGACTCCCATGGCTGCTGACTGTAAAAACAAAGATCTGGGCGAGAGCTTCTACTCCACATAATATTCCCCCGAACCCCTCTGCCGCCATTTTATAAACCTACTTCAGTTTAAGTTCACTGCATTCTCAGCTGGATGCAGCACGGATGCATCATCAGAAACCAAAGGGACTTGGCTCAGTGCAGCAGTCTGCTTTATCCTTTACCAATTCCTTTACCCAGCAGGAATGAAGTCTTAGTAAAAAAGGTTGAGAAGGACGTGTAATAAAAGCTGCAACATGGAAAGGAAACAAAACATGAGGTGTGGAGCAAGTCAGCATCTGAGCAGCAACACTTAGCACATCCCTGCTGCAAGTTTTGCAAAAGTATCTGAAATCATCATCATTTCAATTCAGGACTTTTTTTTTTAAGTTAAAGAGACGTTACAGCTAACAGGTGCAGCTCGCTGAGACCAGCCCTGGTACAGTCAGCTTGGAGCATTTTAGCATAAGGACTGTAGTTTAACCTAGGTGTTTTGGACATGCTGATTAACCTCAATAGAGGACTGAGACTCAAGGATCGTCTATGTAGCACCCGGTCTGAAGCTCCACAAAGTCAGACTGCATTATGAGTACTTCTCAGAGGTGTGTCGGCTTGCAGCCCAACATCATGTTGCTTCTATAAACTTCCATGGACTTCCTCTTTAAGCTTCCAGCCCCGCTGCACCATTGTTTCTCATTCGGATGAAAAAGGTAGACTAAGTGTAGGTTTCAGAGCTTTGCTGTTTCTGTTAACATCCACACTTATTTCCTTAGTACCTACAGTAGTCCCTAGATACTGTACAAGGAGATTAACCTGTACCGTGTTACCAAAGACCAAAGGATTCAGACTGGAAAAACTGATAAACTCTTTATTTTTGTGCCTGATTGTACAGAAGCTTATATTGTTATTTAGAGGACTATCATTATTGTTTGTGCTGCTCCCCCGTCTGACTGTTCAGGCCTTTGTGCCCCTGCCCTGAAGGAGGACTGATGGGGCATATTCAAAAAGCCATACATTTTATGTTATTGATAGATTATTGAAGGTACTGCAGAAAGAAGCTGTTTAAGCCTATTGCCGTTACTTTGTGTCTGGAAACTTGTTCCCCTTGAATGCCTTTTCTCCTTAAGCCGCTTTAGCAAAGGCATCTCAGCATTAAAGACCATGATGCTCAGGGAATATTTTGAGGGAACAGGAACAGGGTCTAAGGCTCACTTAAAGATGTTTTTACTGGTACAATCATCCCTCTGTTGCCTTAAAATATATCCTAAGCATCAGAGCAGATAATGGTACTATTTCTATTTCAGCAATACAAAAGTGGCTTCTATGGCGAGATGCTTTTCCAATGGCTGATGCACGTCGACCCAGACAGCAGAATGTCTCAATCCTTAGAGAGATGGCTATATCAGATAAATATAATAAAGCTTCTACAGAGGTGAAAAGAAAAGCAGAGCGCTTGCACGAGTCACATATCAAAATCACATTTTGTTATTTCTCAATTCATTGCTTCTCTGTTATCATTGAAATCATCTGAATCATGTTTTTTGCTGTTTTGTTCTATCCACCTGTTGATGAAGTGTGCGTAAGTGTGTGTGTGTGTGTGTAAGTGTTGGTGTGTTTCTTGTATGGCAGCCATGTTGATTGGAAGGACGGTACATAGCCTTGTTGTAAGCTCGTTGTACGATCTCAGTGGCCACATGCTGTCTGCAGGTAAAAGGTCAAATGGTTCTCTTTGATGCTTGGTTTGACCTCTCTTCTTCCAAAACAGGTGAAATGAGGAACTGTGTGACAGTTCTTATTTGTAGGAGATTTCAGTTGACTCCAGAAGTGTAATGCACAAACGTTTCAAGACAACCGTTTTAAACTTGACATCAACAACATCCAGTAGCCACATGCTGTGTGTAGCGTTGTTGTAAGCTCGTTGTACGATCACAGTGGCCACATGCTGTCCGCAGGTCAAATCTTTCTCTTTGATGCTTCGTTTGACCTATCCCCCCCCCCCAAAAAAAAAAGGGTGACTAGAGGAAACGTTATCCGATTCTTATTTGTAGGAGAATTCAGTTGACTCCAGAAGTGTAATGTAGTAACGTTTCAAGACAACCATTCTAAACAACAACCACACATCAACGATCAGTACACGCCTCAGCTCACACAGGGGACGATGTTTTTGTTGCTATGGTTACTGTTTAAAGAAATCAGATTGTCAATATTTTTTTGTCGGTCAATTCATTGAATATTCTCCATGTTTATTTTCTATATGGTACACATTGTTTGATGCATACCTGGGCCTGTTAACGATTATACAGGTGCAACTGACAATGAAAGAGTCTATTTATTATTGCGGTACTTTTTTCTGTGTTTGTGTTGAACTTACATATTATTATAACGGGTGTCCAGTGCTTTACTTTTTCTCTTGATCGTAGACATGTAATCAGGAAGTCAAACCTTTATCGAAGCTCTTTGTTTGTTTGACCTGAAGGGTGACAGCTTGGAGTGGTCAGCCTGAAATAAGCAGGATGTTTTAGCAAAAGGACACTTAGGAACTTCCAGTTATATCTATCTTTCCTTTTACAACCCAACAGGTAACGATCAGGCCACATTAACACAGGATATTACCTTTTTTTGTTATTAAACATTTGTGTTCATACTGCTATAAAAATGTCTGCCTGGATACCTTTGATATCTGTAATCTGTACCTGGATATGGAAAAATACATGTTAATTCTGTTTTATTGAGGTACTTCTGTCGGTAAATTTACTCACCATGGAGAACAGTACTCAGCCTGTAAAACTAGTTGTATAATGTGCTCTGTGGCTCTGAAGAGAGCTTTCTGAAGTCTAAGAAATCCTAAAAAAAGAGTTCTTGACGTTATAAGCTAGGGGCATGAAACAGGCAGGAATCGTTCGTAAGATTGAAGCTATTGAGTGTCGATATGGGAATTGTAGACTCTAGTCTTTTTTGAGATTGACTCACACAAGGGACTTAAAATTAGGATATGTTAAATTCTGTTGCATTGATTTTGACCATCATTTTTGTATCCAAATATAATATTTATTAATCCAAGAGAACCATTTAAATACCTTAAAAAAGGTCAAATTTGATTCAGCAGAGGCAGAAATAGACAGAAAACCAATAGACAGAAAACCAAAAGCTGGACAACCTTCTTCTCTGGAATCGGCAATAAACTACAGAGGAGGTAAGACGAGTCCTATCTGGCCAAAGGCAGAGACAAGTGTTAGTGCAGTTCTGATGCCCCCTTGTGCTCACCTACGTAGACCCAAAGTGTTTAAGTTCATATTAATAAACAAAACTGAAAAGTAGTT
The DNA here is from genome assembly GCF_027596085.1 of Anoplopoma fimbria. Lineage (NCBI taxonomy): Eukaryota > Metazoa > Chordata > Actinopteri > Perciformes > Anoplopomatidae > Anoplopoma > Anoplopoma fimbria. The sequence goes on from NC_072456.1 coordinate 9,420,538, forward strand.
ACATCTTAAAAAAAACATCTCTTCCATCAAGACTTAAAAATAAAACATAAACCAATACCTACAAGATACAAATAAATTACAGTGATGAAAATTACTTTTAAAGTCATTTTAAAATAACCTTTTCCAATGTGAGCGACAGTCATTTTAATTGAAAGAGTTGGTAACAGAAAGTGACATAAAATAAAAACTATAATGTAACATTTAATAGCAATGACCTACGATTATTGAAATAAAAAAATCTAAGCTCTGTTCTTTGATTTGTATATCCAGGTACAGATTTTCTTTTTTAACAGATTTGGGCAGAAGTGGCATTAGAGTAATATCCATCCTTCTGCTTATTCAGGAAACTGATCCTATATTATTTAAGCAACAACAAACAAGACCTGATTCTCTAAAGCATCAGAGCACTGATGTCATCGAGGCTTTATTAAAAGAAGGCAGCAGGGTTTGGATACGGGGCCACTGGTTTATTTCTAGAAGCAGGAGATTACTAAACCAAATAATTTAAAAGAAATTCTTGTAAAGTAGTATCCAGCCTTGACTGCATATGATGATCATGTCATCCATCAAAACCACTATTCAAGTGTATTGAGGTACCTTATTCAGAGCTGTTATGATTCTGTCTACAGATGTGGTTTTAAAGCAACTACTCCTGCTTCTTGAAATATTGGCCATATATTGAATATGTGTGAAGACCAAATAAAAATGTAAATCTGTCACATTTTTCCAGAATTAATACATACAAGTAACATCATCCAGAAACCGTATCCTGGACATTTCAATTAAGGCATTTTTTGTCATTTCTGCCATATATTTTTCAAGTAACAAAAACATTTTCAAGTTATTTCAGGAAAGTTTCCAGGAAATAAAGCTTTGAACCGAAAAACAAAAACTGGAATCTAAATTATAATGTAAAATGTGAGTTCCGGCTGCAGAATGTGACTCAGCATCAGCCAGTATGACACAAAGCTGCAGATCAGAGCTGACCTGTATGTTAAAATCAATTTTATTCTCTACTCTCATCTTCTTTTGACTGATATCTGTTGCTGTTTGTCTGTCGTCCTCCCTTGTCCTCCTGTCTATAAATCTGTCTTATAGCTGATGCTTATGGAGATGCAGTTATATTTACGAAATAAATACATTTTTAAGAAACATGTCTGTGAGTGCAACTTCGTTAATGTAAATGCTATTCCAAAAAAGTCCTTAAAATTTGATGCTGTAGTATGTCAGAAAAATTATAGTATGCCATGAAAATGACAAAAAAATCCAGTGTCATGAAAATGTAATAGTACTTTAAAAATAGTGCCATGGCAACATTTTTTTTATAACTGTCTTGACAACAAAGCCACATTGAATTACATTTTTTTTAAAATGTCACAGTATGTCATGGAAAATGTCCACTACTACAATAGTAGCTTGAAGGGTTTCCAGAAATCCCTTTCCAAACGCTTTGCTAGTTCAGTTTGTATGTCGAATAAAGTGAAAGTATAGTATGTCATAGCATAGTATGTCAAAAAAGTCATAAAACAGTCATAGTAAAGTCATAGTATGTTTTATCGAAAAAAAGTCATAAAAACTCAGTATAGTATGTTAAAAAATAAGGCATGGTATAGTATGTCGAAAAAAGTCATAAAAAAGTCATAGTATTGTTATTCGAAAAAAGTCAATGTACAGTATGTCATAAAAAAGTCATAGATAATTATGTTAAAAAATAAGGCATAGTATAGTATGTCGATAAAAGTCATAAAAACATCATAGTATAGTTTGTCCAAAAAAGTCATAGTATAGTATGTCGAAAAAAGTCATAAAAAGTCATAGTAAAGTCATAGTATGTTTTATCGAAAAAAAGTCATAAAAACTCAGTATAGTATGTTAAAAAATAAGGCATGGTATAGTATGTCAAAAAGTCATAAAAAAAAAAAGTCATAAAAACATCATAGTATAGTTTGTCCAAAAAAGTCATAAAAAAGTCATAGTATAGTATGTCGAAAAAATAATGTCGAAAAAGTCATAAAAACTGTATAGTATGTCGAAAAAGTCATAAAAAAGTCATAAAAAAGTCATAAAAAAAGTCATAGTATAGTATGTCATAAAAAAGTCATAGTATAGTATGTTAAAAAATAAGGTGTAGTATGTTGAAAAAAGTCATAAAAAAGTAATAGTATGGTTTGTCGAAGAAAAATAATAAAAACTCAGTATAGTATGTCAAAAAAGTCATAAAAAAGTCATAGTATCATAGTATTTTTATCGAAAAAAAAAAAGTCATAAAAACTCAGTATAGTATGTTAAAAAATAAGGCATGGTATAGTATGTCGAAAAAAGTCATGAAAAAGTCATAGTATTGTTATTCGAAAAAAGGCAATGTACAGTATGTCATAAAAAAGTCATAGATAATTATGTTAAAAAATAAGGCATAGTATAGTATGTCGATAAAAGTCATAAATAGTATGTCGAAAAAAGTCAATGTATAGTATGTCGTAAAAAGTCATAAAAAAGTCATAGTATAGTATGTCATAAAAAAGTCATAGTATAGTATGTTAAAAAATAAGGTGTAGTATGTTGAAAAAAGTCATAAAAAAGTAATAGTATGTTTGTTGAAAATAAAAAAGTTAATAAAAACTCAGTATAGTATGTAAAAAATAAGGCATAGTATACTGTAAAAAAGTCATAAAAAAAGTCATAGTATTGTTTTATCGAAAAAAGTCATAAAAACTCAGTATAGTATGTTAAAAAAAGTCATAATAGTATGTCAAAAAAGTCATGAAAAAGTCATAGTATTGTTATTCGAAAAAAGGCAATGTACAGTATGTCATAAAAAAGTCATAGATAATTATGTTAAAAAATAAGGCATAGTATAGTATGTCGATAAAAGTCATAAAAACATCATAGTATAGTTTGTCCAAAAAAGTCATAAAAAAGTCATAGTATAGTATGTCGAAAAAAGTCATAAAAAGTCATAGTAAAGTCATAGTATGTTTTATCGAAAAAAAAGTCATAAAAACTCAGTATAGTATGTTAAAAAATAAGGCATGGTATAGTATGTCAAAAAAGTCATAAAAAAACATCATAGTATTGTTATTCGAAAAAAAAACTCAGTCAATGTATAGTATGTCAAAAAAAGTCATAAAAATGTTAAAAAATAAGGCATAGTATAGTATGTCGAGTATGTCGATAAAAGTCATAAAAACATCATAGTATAGTTTGTCCAAAAAGTCATATGTCAAAAAAATAAAAAGTCATAAATCATAGTATGTCAAAAAAAAGTCATAAAAACTCAGTATAGTATGTCATAAAAATTTATATTTGAAAAAAAAAAAAGTCATAAAAACTCAGTATAGTATGTTAAAAAATAAGTATAGTATGTCGAAAAACGTCATAAAAAGTCATAAAAACATCATAGTATAGTTTGTCCAAAAAAGTCATAAAAAAGTCATAGTATAGTATGTCAAAAAAGTCATAAAAAAAGTCATAGTATGTTTTATCATAAAAACTAGTATAGTATGTTAAAAAATAAGGCATGGTATAGTATGTCATAAAAAAAAAGTCATAAAAACATCATATGTATAGTATGTCCAAAAAATAAAAAAGTCATAGTATAGTATGTCGAAAAAAGTCATAAAAAAGTCATAAAAATAAAAACTCAGTATAGTATGTTAAAAAAAAGTCATAGTATAGTATGTCAAAAAATAAAAAAGTCATAGTAAAAAATAAGGCATAGTATGTATGTCGAAAAAAAACATCAATAGTATGTTATAAAATAAAAACTCAGTCATAGTATAGTATGTATGTCATAGTAAAAAAAAAGTCAAAGTATAGTATGTCATAAAAAAAAATCATAAAAATAAAAACATCATAGTATAAAAAAAGTCATATGTATAGTATGTCATAAAAAAGTCATAAAAACTAATTATGTTAAAAAATAAGGCATAGTATAGTATGTCGATAAAAGTCATAAAAACATCATAGTATAGTTTGTCCAAAAAAAAAAGTCATAAAAAAGTCATAGTATAGTATGTCGAAAAAAAAAAATCATAAAAAGTCATAGTAAAGTCATAGTATGTTTTATCGAAAAAAAAGTCATAAAAACTCAGTATAGTATGTTAAAAAATAAGGCATGGTATAGTATGTCGAAAAAAGTCATGAAAAAGTCATAGTATTGTTATTCGAAAAAAGTCAATGTACAGTATGTCATAAAAAAGTCATAGATAATTATGTTAAAAAATAAGGCATAGTATAGTATGTCGATAAAAGTCATAAAAACATCATAGTATAGTTTGTCCAAAAAAGTCATATAGTTTATGTTTTATCCAAAAAAAGTCATAAAAACTCAGTCATAAGGCATAAAGTCATAGTATGTTTTATCAAAAAAAGTCATAAAAACTCAGTATAGTATGTTAAAAAATAAGTCATGTATAGTATGTCAAAAAACGTCATAAAAAAGTCATAAAAACATCATAGTATAGTTTGTCCAAAAAAGTCATAAAAAAGTCATAGTATTGTATGTCGAAAAAAGTCAAAGTATAAAAAAGTATCAAATAGTATAGTATGTCGATAAAAGTCATAAAAACATCATAGTATAGTTTGTCCAAAAAAGTCATAAAAAAGTCATAGTATAGTATGTCGAAAAAAGTCATAAAAAGTCATAGTAAAGTCATAGTATGTTTTATCGAAAAAAAGTCATAAAAACTCAGTATAGTATGTTAAAAAATAAGGCATGGTATAGTATGTCGAAAAACGTCATAAAAAGTCATAGTATTGTTATTCAAAAAAGTCATGTACAGTATGTCATAAAAAAGTCATAGATAATTACCGTATGTTAAAAAATAAGTCATAGTATAGTATGTCGATAAAAGTCATAAAAAAGTCATCATAGTATAGTATGTCGATAAAAGTCATAAAAAAGTCAATGTATAGTATGTCGTAAAAAGTCATAAAAAAGTCATAGTATAGTATGTCATAAAAAAGTCATAGTATAGTATGTTAAAAAATAAGGTGTAGTATGTTGAAAAAAGTCATAAAAAAGTAATAGTATGGTTTGTCGAAGAAAAATAATAAAAACTCAGTATAGTATGTCAAAAAAGTCATAAAAAAGTCATAGTAAAGTCATAGTATGTTTTATCGAAAAAAAAGTCATAAAAACTCAGTATAGTATGTTAAAAAATAAGGCATAAGGTATAGTATGTCGAAAAAAGTCATAAAAAATCATAGTATAGTTTGTCAAAAAAAGGCAATGTCATAAAAATAGTCATATGTAAAAAATAAGGCATAGTAAAAAAAAAAAGTCATAAAAACTCAGTCATAGTATAGTATGTTAAAAAAAAACTAAGGCATGGTATAGTATGTCGAAAAAAAAATAAAAGTCATAGTATTGTTATTCGAAAAAAGGCAATGTACAGTATGTCATAAAAAAGTCATAGATAATTATGTTAAAAAATAAGGCATAGTATAGTATGTCGATAAAAGTCATAAAAACATCATAGTATAGTTTGTCCAAAAAAGTCATAAAAAAGTCATAGTATAGTATGTCGGAAAAAAGTCATAAAAAGTCATAGTAAAGTCATAGTATGTTTTATCGAAAAAAAAGTCATAAAAACTCATATAGTATGTCATAGTATGAAAAAAAAAAAAAAGTCATAAAAAAAAGTCAGTATAGTATGTTAAAAAATAAGGTATGTTATAGTATAGTCAAAAAAAGTCATAAAAAAGTCATAGTATTGTTATTCGAAAAAAGTCAATGTATAGTATGTCATAAAAAAGTCATAGATAATTATGTTAAAAAATAAGGCATAGTATAGTATGTCGATAAAAGTCATAAAAACATCATAGTATAGTTTGTCCAAAAAAGTCATAAAAAAGTCATAGTAAGTCATAGTATGTTTTATCGAAAAAAAAAACTCATAAAAACTCAGTATAGTATGTTAAAAAAAAGTCATAGTATAGTATGTCGAAAAAAGTCATAAAAAAGTCATAGTATTGTTATTCGAAAAAATAAAAAAGTCATGTACAAAATGTCATAAAAAAGTCATAGATAATTATGTTAAAAAATAAGGCATAGTATAGTATGTCGATAAAAGTCATAAAAACATCATAGTATAGTTTGTCCAAAAAAGTCATAAAAAAAAGTCATAGTAAAGTCATAGTATGTTTTATCGAAAAAAAGTCATAAAAACTCAGTATAGTATGTTAAAAAATAAGGCATGGTATAGTATGTCAAAAAACGTCATAAAAAAGTCATAAAAAAAAAATAAAAAAGTATAGTATGTCCAAAAAAGTCATAAAAAAGTATAGTATGTATGTCGAAAAAAGTCAAAGTATAGTATGTCGTCATAAAAATGTCATAGTATAGTAAAAAAGTCATAAAAACATCATAGTATAGTTTGTCCAAAAAAGTCATAAAAAAGTCATAGTATAGTATGTCGAAAAAAGTCATAAAAAGTCATAGTAAAGTCATAGTATGTTTTATCGAAAAAAAGTCATAAAAACTCAGTATAGTATGTTAAAAAATAAGGCATGGTATAGTATGTCGAAAAAAGTCATGAAAAAGTCATAGTATTGTTATTCGAAAAAAGTCAATGTACAGTATGTCATAAAAAAGTCATAGTAATTACATGTTAAAAAAAAAAAGTCATAGTATAGTATGTCGAAAAAGTCATAAAAAATCATAGTATAGTATGTCGTAAAAAAAGTCATAAAAAAGTCATAGTATAGTATGTCATAAAAAAAAAAGTCATAAAAAAGTCATAGTATAGTATGTTAAAAAATAAGGTGTAGTATGTTGAAAAAAAAGTCATAAAAAAGTAATAGTATGGTTTGTCGAAAAAAATCATAAAAACTCAGTATAGTATGTCAAAAAAGTCATAAAAAAGTCATAGTAAAGTCATAGTATGTTTTTCGAAAAAAAGTCATAAAAACTCAGTATAGTATGTTAAAAAATAAGGCATGGTATAGTATGTCGAAAAAAAGTCATAAAAAGTCATAGTATTGTTATTCGAAAAAAGTCAGTATGTCAAAAAAAGTCATAGATAATTACCGTATGTTAAAAAATAAGGCATAGTATAGTATGTCGAAAAAAAGTCATAAAAACATCATAGTCATAAAAAATCATAGTATAGTATGTCAAAAAAGTCATAAAAAAGTCATAATAGTATGTTCATAAAATAATAGTATGTTAAAAAATATAGTATAGTATGTCGAAAAAAAAAAGTCATAAAAACATCATAAAAAAGTCATATAGTTTGTCCAAAAAAGTCATAAAAAGTATAGTATGTCATCAAAAACATATAGTATGTCGAAAAAAAGTCATAAAAAGTCATAGTATAAAAAAAAGTCATAAAAAAGTCATAGTATGTTTTATCGAAAAAAAGTCATAAAAACTCAGTATAGTATGTTAAAAAATAAGGCATGGTATAGTATGTCAAAAAACGTCATAAAAAAAAAAATCATAAATAACATCATAGTATAGTTTGTCCAAAAAAAAAGTCATATCATAGTATAGTTTGTATAAAATGTCATAAAAAAGTCATAAAAATGTATAGTATGTCAAAAAAAGTAAAGTATAGTATGTCGAAAAAAGTCATAAAAAAGTCATAGTATAGTATGTCCAAAAAAGTCATAAAAAAGTCATAGTATAGTATGTCGAAAAAAGTCATAAAAAAGTATGTTAAAAAATATAGTATAGTATGTCGAAAAAAAGTCATAAAAACATCATAGTATAGTTTGTCCAAAAAAGTCATAAAAAAGTCATAGTATAGTATGTCGAAAAAAGTCATAAAAAGTCATAGTAAAGTCATAGTATGTTTTATCGAAAAAAAGTCATAAAAACTCAGTATAGTATGTTAAAAAATAAGGCATGGTATAGTATGTCGAAAAAAGTCATAAAAAAAGTCATAGTATTGTTATTCGAAAAAAAGTCAATGTACAGTATGTCATAAAAAAGTCATAGATAATTATGTATAAAAAATAAGTCATAGTATAGTATATAGTATAGTATGTCGAAAAAGTCATAAAAAAAAAGTCAAAAAAAGTCATAGTATAGTATGTCGAAAAAAGTCATCATAAAAAAAATAGTATGTTTGTCGAAAAAAAAGTCATAAAAAAGTCATAGTATAGTCAAAAAAAGTAAAAAACTATAGTATGTCGAAAAAAGTCATAAAAAAGTCATAAACATCATAGTATAGTTTGTCCAAAAAAGTCATAAAAAATCATAGTATAGTATGTCGAAAAAAGTCAAAAAAAGTCATAGTATAGTATAAAAAAAAAAGTCATAGTATAGTATGTCGAAAAAAGTCATAATAGTATGTTAAAAAATAAGGCATAGTATAGTATGTCGATAAAAGTCATAAAAACATCATAGTATAGTTTGTCCAAAAAAGTCATAAAAAAGTCATAGTATAGTATGTCGAAAAAAGTCATAAAAAGTCATAGTAAAGTCATAGTATGTTTTATCGAAAAAAAGTCATAAAAACTCAGTATAGTATGTTAAAAAATAAGGCATGGTATAGTATGTCGAAAAAAGTCATGAAAAAGTCATAGTATTGTTATTCGAAAAAAGGCAATGTACAGTATGTCATAAAAAAGTCATAGATAATTATGTTAAAAAATAAGGCATAGTATAGTATGTCGATAAAAGTCATAAAAACATCATAGTATAGTTTGTCCAAAAAAGTCATAAAAAAGTCATAGTATAGTATGTCGAAAAAAGTCAAAGTATAGTATGTCGAAAAAAGTCATAGTATAGTATGTCGATAAAAGTCATAAAAACATCATAGTATAGTTTGTCCAAAAAAGTCATAAAAAAGTCATAGTATAGTATGTCGAAAAAAGTCATAAAAAGTCATAGTAAAGTCATAGTATGTTTTATCGAAAAAAATAAAAAGTCATAAAAACTCAGTATAGTATGTTAAAAAATAAGGCATGGTATAGTATGTCAAAAAACGTCATAAAAAAGTCATAAAAACATCATAGTATAGTTTGTCCAAAAAAGTCATAAAAAAGTCATAGTATTGTATGTCGAAAAAAGTCAAAGTATAGTATAAAAGTCATAGTATAGATGTTAAAAAATCATAAAATGTCGATAAAAGTCATAAAAACATAAAAACATATAGTATAGTTTGTAAAAAAGTCATAAAAAAGTCATAGTATAGTATGTCATAAAAAAGTCATAGTATAAAAAAATAAGGTGTAGTATGTTGAAAAAAGTCATAAAAAAGTAATAGTATGGTTTGTCGAAGAAAAATAATAAAAACTCAGTATAGTATGTCAAAAAAGTCATAAAAAGTCATAGTAAAGTCATAGTATGTTTTATCGAAAAAAAGTCATAAAAACTCAGTATAGTATGTTAAAAAATAAGGCATGGTATAGTATGTCGAAAAAAGTCATGAAAAAGTCATAGTATTGTTATTCGAAAAAAGGCAATGTACAGTATGTCATAAAAAAGTCATAGATAATTATGTTAAAAAATAAGGCATAGTATAGTATGTCGATAAAAAAAAGTCATAAAAACATCATAGTATAGTTTGTCCAAAAAAGTCATAAAAAAGTCATAGTATAGTATGTCGAAAAAAGTCATAAAAAGTCATAGTAAAGTCATAGTATGTTTTATCGAAAAAAAGTCATAAAAACTCAGTATAGTATGTTAAAAAATAAGGCATGGTATAGTATGTCAAAAAACGTCATAAAAAAGTCATAAAAACATCATAGTAGTATTTGTCAAAAAATGTCATAAAAAAGTCATAGTAAAAAATTAGTATAAAAAATCATAGTATAGTATGTCGAAAAAGTCATAAAAAAGTCATAGTATAGTATGTCAAAAAAAAGTCATAGTATAGTATGTCGTAAAAAAAGTCATAAAAAAGTCATAGTATATTATATGTCATAAAAAAGTCATAGATAATTATGTTAAAAAATAAGGCATAGTATAGTATGTCGATAAAAGTCATAAAAACATCATAGTATAGTTTGTCCAAAAAAGTCATAAAAAAGTCATAGTATAGTATGTCGAAAAAAGTCATAAAAAGTCATAGTAAAGTCATAGTATGTTTTATCGAAAAAAAGTCATAAAAACTCAGTATAGTATGTTAAAAAATAAGGCATGGTATAGTATGTCGAAAAAAGTCATGAAAAAGTCATAGTATTGTTATTCGAAAAAAGTCAATGTACAGTATGTCATAAAAAAGTCGTAGATAATTACCGTAGATAATTACCGTATGTTAAAAAATAAGTCATAGTATAGTATGTCGTCATAAAAAATGTCATAAAAAAGTCATAAAAAGTATAGTATAGTATGTCGTAAAAATGTCATAAAAAAGTCATAGTATAGTATGTCATAAAAAATAAAAAAGTCATATAAAAAAAAAGTCATAGTATGTAAAAAATAAGTGTATATGTTGAAAAAAGTCATAAAAAAGTCATAGTATGGTTTGTCGAAAAAAATAATAAAAACTCAGTATAGTATGTCAAAAAAGTCATAAAAAAGTCATAGTAAAGTCATAGTATGTTTTATCGAAAAAAAGTCATAAAAACTCAGTATAGTATGTTAAAAAATAAGGCATGGTATAGTATGTCGAAAAAAGTCATAAAAAAGTCATAGTATAGTTATGTCCAAAAAGGCAATGTACATAAAAAAAAGTCATAGTATAGTATGTCGAAAAAAGTCATAAAAAGTCATAGTAAAGTCATAGTATGTTTTATCGAAAAAAAGTCATAAAAACTCAGTATAGTATGTTAAAAAATAAGGCATGGTATAGTATGTCGAAAAAAGTCATAAAAAAGTCATAGTATTGTTATTCGAAAAAAGGCAATGTCAGTATGTCATAAAAAAAAAAAGTCATAGAAATTACCGTATGTTAAAAAATAAGTCATAGTATAGTATGTCGATAAAAGTCATAAAAAAGTCAATGTATAGTATGTCGTAAAAAGTCATAAAAAAGTCATAGTATAGTATGTCATAAAAAAGTCATAGTATAGTATGTTAAAAAATAAGGTGTAGTATGTTGAAAAAAGTCATAAAAAAGTAATAGTATGGTTTGTCGAAGAAAAATAATAAAAACTCAGTATAGTATGTCAAAAAAGTCATAAAAAAGTCATAGTAAAGTCATAGTATGTTTTATCGAAAAAAAGTCATAAAAACTCAGTATAGTATGTTAAAAAATAAGGCATGGTATAGTATGTCGAAAAAAGTCATAAAAAAGTCATAGTATTGTTATTCGAAAAAAGGCAATGTACAGTATGTCATAAAAAAGTCATAGTATAGTATGTCAAAAAAATAAAAAGTCATAGTAAAGTCATAGTATGTTTTATCGAAAAAAAGTCATAAAAACTCAGTATAGTATGTTAAAAAATAAGGCATGGTATAGTATGTCGAAAAAAGTCATAAAAAAGTCATAGTATTGTTATTCGAAAAAAGGCAATGTACAGTATGTCATAAAAAAGTCATAGATAATTATGTTAAAAAATAAGGCATAGTATAGTATGTCGATAAAAGTCATAAAAACATCATAATAGTATGTCGTAAAAAAAGTCATAAAAAAGTCAATGTATAGTATGTCGTAAAAAGTCATAGAAAAGTCATAGTATAGTATGTCGTCATAGTATAGTATGTCGAAAAAATCATAGTATAGTATAGTCATAAAATGTCGATAAAAGTCATAAAAACATCATAGTATAGTTTGTCCAAAAAAGTCATAAAAAAGTCATAGTATTGTATGTCGAAAAAAGTCAAAGTATAGTATGTCGAAAAAAGTCATAGTATGTCAATAAAAAGTCATAAAAAAAAAAAGTCATAAAAACATCATAGTATAGTTTGTCCAAAAAAGTCATAAAAAAGTCATAGTATAGTATGTCGAAAAAAGTCATAGTAAAGTCATAGTAAAGTCATAGTATGTTTTATCGAAAAAAAGTCATAAAAACTCAGTATAGTATGTTAAAAAATAAGGCATGGTATAGTATGTCGAAAAAAGTCATGAAAAAGTCATAGTATTGTTATTCGAAAAAAGGCAATGTACAGTATGTCATAAAAAAGTCATAGATAATTATGTTAAAAAATAAGGCATAGTATAGTATGTCGATAAAAGTCATAAAAACATCATAGTATAGTTTGTCCAAAAAAGTCATAAAAAAGTCATAGTATAGTATGTCGAAAAAAGTCATAGTAAAGTCATAGTAAAGTATGTCATCGAAAAAAAGTCAAATAGTATGTTAAAAAATAAGGCATATAAAAATAAAAACATCATAGTATAGTTTGTCCAAAAAAGTCATAAAAAAGTCATAGTATAGTATGTCGAAAAAAGTCATAAAAAGTCATAGTAAAGTCATAGTATGTTTTATCGAAAAAAAGTCATAAAAACTCAGTATAGTATGTTAAAAAATAAGGCATGGTATAGTATGTCAAAAAAAAACATCATAAAAAAGTCATAAAAACATCATAGTATAGTTTGTCCAAAAAAGTCATAAAAAAGTCATAGTATGTAAAAAAGTCAAAAAAGTAAAAAAAAGTCATAGTATAGTATGTCGAAAAAATAAGTCATAAAAATGTCATCATAAAAACATATAGTATAGTTTGTCCAAAAAAGTCATAAAAAAGTCATAGTATAGTATGTCAAAAAAATAAAAAGTCATAGTAAAGTCATAGTATGTTTTATCGAAAAAAAGTCATAAAAACTCAGTATAGTATGTTAAAAAATAAGGCATGGTATAGTATGTCGAAAAAAGTCATAAAAAAGTCATAAAAACATCATAGTATAGTTTGTCCAAAAAAGTCATAAAAAAGTCATAGTATAGTATGTCATAAAAAAGTCATAGTATAGTATGTTAAAAAATAAGGTGTAGTATGTTGAAAAAAGTCATAAAAAAGTAATAGTATGGTTTGTCGAAGAAAAATAATAAAAACTCAGTATAGTATGTCAAAAAAGTCATAAAAAAGTCATAGTAAAGTCATAGTATGTTTTATCGAAAAAAAGTCATAAAAACTCAGTATAGTATGTTAAAAAATAAGGCATGGTATAGTATGTCGAAAAAAGTCATGAAAAAGTCATAGTATTGTTATTCGAAAAAAGGCAATGTACAGTATGTCATAAAAAAGTCATAGATAATTATGTTAAAAAATAAGGCATAGTATAGTATGTCGATAAAAAATGTTAAAAAATAAGTCATAAAAACATAAAAACATAGTATAGTTTGTCCAAAAAAGTCATAAAAAAGTCATAGTATAGTATGTCGAAAAAAGTCATAAAAAGTCATAGTAAAGTCATAGTATGTTTTATCGAAAAAAAGTCATAAAAACTCAGTATAGTATGTTAAAAAATAAGGCATGGTATAGTATGTCAAAAAACGTCATAAAAAAGTCATAAAAACATCATAGTATAGTTTGTCCAAAAAAGTCATAAAAAAGTCATAGTATTGTTATTCGAAAAAAGGCAATGTACAGTATGTCATAAAAAAGTCATAGTATAGTATGTTAAAAAATAAGGCATAGTATAGTATGTCGATAAAAGTCATAAAAAAGTCAATGTATAGTATGTCGTAAAAAGTCATAAAAAAGTCATAGTATAGTATGTCATAAAAAAGTATAGTATAGTATGTTAAAAAATCATAGTATAGTATGTTAAAAAATAAGGCATGATAAAAAAAGTCATAAAAAAGTATCATAGTATAGTTTGTCCAAAAAAATCATAAAAACTCATAGTATAGTATGTCAAAAAAGTCATAAAAAAGTCATAGTAAAGTCATAGTATGTTTTATCGAAAAAAAGTCATAAAAACTCAGTATAGTATGTTAAAAAATAAGGCATGGTATAGTATGTCGAAAAAAGTCATAAAAAGTCATAGTATTGTTATTCGAAAAAAAAAGTCATAAAAAAGGCAATGTACAGTATGTCATAAAAAAGTCATAGATAATTATGTTAAAAAATAAGGCATAGTATAGTATGTCGATAAAAGTCATAAAAACATCATATAAAAAAGTATAGTTTGTCCAAAAAAGTCATAAAAAAGTCATAGTATAGTATGTCGAAAAAAAGTCATAAAAACTCATATAGTATGTTAAAAAATAAGGCATAGTATAGTATGTCGAAAAAAGTCATAAAAAAGTCATAGTATAGTTTGTCAAAAAAAGTCATAGTATAGTATGTTAAAAAAGTCATAAAAAAGTATAGTATGTTGAAAAAAGTCATAAAAAAGTAATAGTATAGTATGTTTTATCGAAAAAAATCATAAAAACTCAGTATAGTATGTTAAAAAATAAGGCATGGTATAGTATGTCAAAAAACATCATAAAAAAGTCATAAAAACATCATAGTATAGTTTGTCCAAAAAAGTCATAAAAAAGTCATAGTATAGTATGTCCAAAAAAGTCAATGTATAGTATGTCGTAAAAAGTCATAAAAAAGTCATAGTATAGTATGTCATAAAAAAAAAAAGTCATAAAAAAGTATAGTATAGTATGTTAAAAATAAGGTGTATATGTTGAAAAAAGTCATAAAAAAGTATAGTATGTTTGTCGAAAAAAATAAAAAAACTCAAAACTATAGTATGTCAAAAAAGTCAAAAAAAGTCATAGTAAAGTCATAGTATGTTTTTAAAAAAAAAAAAGTCATAAAAATCAGTATAAGTCATAAAATAAAAAATCAAGATAATTACATAAAAAATATAGTATAGTATGTCGAAAAAAGTCATAAAAAAGTCATAGTATAGTATGTCCAAAAAAGTCAATGTATAGTATGTCGTAAAAAGTCATAAAAAAGTAATAGTATAGTATGTCATAAAAAAGTCATAGTATAGTATGTTAAAAAATAAGGTGTAGTATGTTGAAAAAAGTCATAAAAAAGTAATAGTATGGTTTGTCGAAGAAAAATAATAAAAACTCAGTATAGTATGTCAAAAAAGTCATAAAAAAGTCATAGTAAAGTCATAGTATGTTTTATCGAAAAAAAGTCATAAAAACTCAGTATAGTATGTTAAAAAATAAGGCATAGTATACTGTGTCGAAAAAAGTCATAAAAAAGTCATAGTATTGTATGTCGAATAAAGTGAAAGTATAGTATGTCATAAAAAAGTCATAGTATAGTATGTTGAACTAAAGTCAAAGTATAGTATGTCGCAAAAAGGTCAGAAAAAGGTCATAGTCTAGTATGTCAAAAAAAAGACGTATAGCATGTCAGAAAAAAAGTAGTGTCAAAAATAGTCATTGTGTTGTAACTTTTAAAAGTCCGAAAAAATCATGTCGAAAACAGTAAGAAAGTCATCGTATACTATTTTTAAAAAAAGTCTATGTCGAAAAAAACATAGTATAGGATGCCGTAAAAGTAAAAAAAATAGACATATAAAAGTCAAAGTTTACTATGTCAGAGAAAGTATAGTTTGTGAGATCATTTTTTTAAAAGCCATAATATAGTACGTTCAAAAAAGTTATAGTATAGTATGTTGAAAAAAGTCATCCTATGGTATGTCAAAAAAAGTAATGAAAAGTAATAAAAAGTAAAACAAAAGTCAGAATATACATTAAGCTATAGAAAGTCAAAAAAGTCATAGATGCCAATAATAACAAAAGTTATTTTATGTCTTTTTTTATCATAATACGAAAATAACTAATAGTATAGTATGCCATAGAAAAGTGATAGTATATTAGGACATAAAAATCTATAGTATAGTATTCAATAAAAAGTCAAAAGAGTAATGTATGTCATTGTAAGTAATTGTTAAGTCGGTCTTAGAAAACTCAAATTATAGCAATAAAAATTCATAGTCATATAGTATCTCATTTAAAGTCATAATATAGAATGCAATAGAAACTCAGATAAAATCATAACATTAAATGTAAAAACGTTTTCGTTTAGTATGCCATTTAGAGTAAAAAACTATAAAATAGCAGGCCATAAAAACTATAAAATTATTGTATATTCATAAGACATAAAACAATTTAAAACAACTTATAATACAGTATGCCTTAGAAAAGTCATAGTATAGTATGCCATTATGAGTCATAATATGGCATGTCACATAAGGTCATAGTATAGTATTCTATAAAAAGAAATGTCATAGTATGTGACAAAAATCATAGTATGGTTTTCCATGAAAAGCCATAGTAATATATGCACTATTAAAGTTACAAAAAGTCATAGCGTAGTATGCCGTAAAAAAATAAATAAACCACGACAGCCAGGGGCAGACAAAATGAGGTTTTCTATAGCGTTTCTGGTGCTCAGAAACACAACCATACCAGTACTTCAATTTAAGATTATATTTAATCTATTTTTTTTTTTTTTGTTCAGGCGAGAGAACAAAGTTTTCAATTCAAGGTTACCCGGTGTGAGTAATTGATGAAAGAAATTATCATTTTGAGGGTGAAGTATTCCTTTTGAATACTGAATACTTCCATCCCTTCATGTGACATGACGTGGCTCTGCACAGCCAGTCATCCGATTTATTTGACCTCCTGGTTAAAACTGGGTGGAGCTCAACGCATGACAAATTTGTTAAGAGCATGAGGGAGATACCAATCAGTGAAAATATTTTTTCCAACAAGAATCACACGGCACTGTGCATACGTTATAAACATTTTTATTACAGTATCTGACCAGTCCAAAACTTTTTTTAAATCATCTGTCACACATCTACAAAATCAACACAGGTGTTTATCAGGTTTAGCCTACAAGGCCTCATAACACATCAGTTAGTAAAAGAGAGTGGTAATCAGAAACAGGTAGAGTTCACAGAAACATACCATCTGTCTATTTAAAGCCCCGACATTGCATCCTTTATGGATTATTTTCAAATCAGAGCCAAATCGGGTCACAAAGGTTGGGAATCATTTCATAATTCTGGAGTGTTCCTCTGCCTCCCTATTCTAAAGCCCTTTTTCCTCAGTGTTGTGCTACTTTCTCTTCTACAACAACAGAGCTCTGCTTTATTGTTTAGAGCAAACATATTTCAGGGGAGAGAGATGAAGAGTTTGGAAACAGTCTGGAAAGAAAGAATGTTTGTTAAAAAACTAGACATCAACATCCCGCAATACAAATAATTACTCGCACCAAAGATTCAGTTACATTCAGACTCTTTCTTCATAAATACAACTTGTGAAAACCATGTAATTTCTTGATGACGAAGAAACCATATGGTAGGATAGTTTTTTTTTTTTAACTTTTCTAAATAAAAGGAGCAGTTGAAGAAAAGAAAAGAAAAAAAAAAAAGAAAAGAAAAAATCCCACAATTTCAGATACATGGTTTTTACATTACAAGTTGAAAGTATTCACTCATTTATTGTAAATATTTAAGGTCATGTAAATGTGAAGCTTTTCATCCTTAGTTGTGGCATATTTCTGCAAGTATTTTGTCTGATTTCACACTTAATATTCCACCTACTTATTATCTTCTGCCTCAGATTTGCTTAACGATAACTTTTTAGTTTAGTCCATGTGTAAAGATTCAGAGGTACAGTGTGTGTGCATAGAGAGGACACTCTGTAGTCAACCTAATCAGTGAGGATAATATCCAAAAGCAGCTCGTAAACTAACATTACACCACGTACAGAAACACAGAGGTTTCCAGAGATTCACTGATTCAAACTAATAAAATCAAAAGAAAGAAGTGCATGAACAAACAAAGGTTCCACAATCAACAAAAAGGTAATATTCTAATGTTTGAAAGGCAACTGTACTTATGAAATAATTGTGGTGTTTTCTCACTGGCTGTCACAAAAGTCAAACCCAAACCCATTTCAGGTCAATGGAAATGTTTCGGACTTTCCTAAATGCACATTGGATCCCCAGGGTGAAAGTATTTGTCTAATCCATTCCAGACTGAACCATAATTTCTCCCAACAGATGACTCATGTACCAACTCACATTTTCAGAAATATGAATCAAGTGATGGACACCACTCTCTTTCAGATTGGCTCACTTTCCCTCCGGCTGTCCCAGTAACTAGCTCCGTCTCCTACCTGTCAGTGTTTATTCATGGGTGTGGTTGTTTGTTTGAGTCGGTTTACTCGCTGCTCCCCTCCCCCTCCTCTATCTCCTCTTCCAGTTCGATCAGAGGAGCGTGGCGATTAGCCTGAGAGCCCTCGCTGAAGAAAACCCTCTTGATCACACCTGACTTGGGCGCCCGGATCGTATGCTGAATAGACAAAAAAGAAAACAGAACAATCTTATTACAAACACAGCAGAGGATGTGTGTACCTGTGAAGTAAAAGGTGAGAATGTGTTTTGAGGCAGAGCCAGCAGGAGTCCCTCACCTCCATCTTCATGGCAATCATGACCATCAGAGGGTCTCCTACAGCCACTTTGTCACCGACCTTCACCATCACCTGAACACAATACAACAGGTTGTTTATTTGTCTAAACACAGGACACTTGGGGCTCTCCTCATTCCTCGATTTTGTGTCTCCTCGCTCCTCGATCATTCAGCTTGTGACCCAGAAACCGATCTTAGAGCTCCATCTTGAAGGACGTCCTAATTCTTAAAAAATTCCATCTTGAGTAGCGAGGAGGATTGCTGAAGGAGCTATAAGCAAGGATACAATAATGTATCTTTTGAGGTGATCTTTTTGTCGCCAGTGACATTTAAAAAGAGGTGTAACACAAGAGTTGAATCATTTTAAACCAGAACAAGACTCCATAAATGTTACTGTTGTAATTATCCAAGATGATCAATGTGCGTTCACACTTTCAGCACCTCACTATTTGTGTAGCGCCGTATAAGACGCTGTTCTAACCCCATCCCATAATGACACTTCACCTTGATTATTGCTAATTTTGTTATTGTTGACTCTACAGATAGCCACAAGTGCAATCAATCTTGAATACCTATGTTGAATACACTTCCTGTAAGTCTCTTTGGATAAAAGCGTCTGCTAAATGACTGTAATGTAATGTAAATGTAATCATATATAATATGTCACTTTATTTGTGTACTACCTTTTTTATAGAAACATTTGTAGTGCTTCATACTTTTTTTTATATACACGTTTCTTTCCTCACATTATGCCACATTGTGAATTGATTTAAAAACGCAGCATGGGCGTCAACATGCTCCGAGACCTTTTATTAA
Source organism: Anoplopoma fimbria (assembly GCF_027596085.1). Taxonomy (NCBI): domain Eukaryota; kingdom Metazoa; phylum Chordata; class Actinopteri; order Perciformes; family Anoplopomatidae; genus Anoplopoma; species Anoplopoma fimbria. The sequence continues at coordinate 9,439,578 of NC_072456.1, forward strand.
CACTTGCTTGCTCGACGCCACAAAATCCCAATCTCCTTGAACTTTTGTCTCAGCACCCCTACTGTTATATGTTGTAATAAAGTGATGTGAAAGGATTAAACAAAAAATATTTACAGTACATTATTTAATATGATGACTTAAATCTCTAGAAAAAAACATTTGCAACAGCTAGTTTGGCCTGCAGACAAATTAACAGACTCCTTTGCTTGACAAAAATGAAATTCGCTGCCAATTATAATCAATATGCTAATACAACCAAACTCACCTTCTCTATGGTTCCCGTCATGGGGGCCACTGCTCCACCTTGAGCCCCAGAACCGCTCACACCAGCCAGATACTTGGGCACTGGAACAGACACCTGGGAGCTTCCCTCCTGCAGAAAACATTGTAAAGATGTCAGATGAGATGCTTTAGAAAAGAAACTGACATTTGCCACAACAACAGGTGAAGTGTAGTTTCTGTTACATTTGACTGTGGAAAGCACACAAAATGAACCTGCTTTAAATCAACTATAAACAGGAGAAGCTTACTAATAAACAATACATGGCTGAGCAAATTAGTTCTGCCATTTACTACAGTAAATGAGGAATGAAGATTTTTTTTATTCGTGTTTAGGGAAACACATTTTAACATGCTTCTCCACTATATCAGTGTACTTTTTATTTCACTTTATTTATTTGACAATAGCAGTTATGAGCTACTTCACAGATTGAGATTCAAAATATAAAATATAAATCAACTTATTAACTATGATGTATTATAAACTAGTACATAATTATCAAGTATACAAAGTAGTTAGCTCCACCTTACCAGCTGCAACATTAAAGCGATGAACTATCAATTATTGATAATGTATCAATAATTATAATGCAGTGATATGGACATTATTCTGAAATGGTCTATTTTGTATTATGAGTAGTTTTATATTTTGATGATGGTTTCCAGAATACTGTGATGATGATTTTCACTATTTTCTGCATGGACCAAACAATAAATCTATTAATTAAGAAAATAATCAGCAGAATAATCAAGATGAAAATATTGTTTGCATGCTTAGAGGAAATACTGCCTCTACATTTAACTTAAACTATCATTTTGATTTTAATAGTTTGAATCACAGCTCCCACATTTTCACCCTTTAAAAACAATATATTTCTGTTTCTTGTTACTTTAAGTCAACATACATCCCAGTGCAACCAAGGTGACAGATTGATGACCTCTGCTTCATCGACTTAGGGAACATATAAAAATGCAAATATATGCACTCACCATGGAGAACAGGTGCACTGTGTTGTCCAGAATCACAAGTTTGGGACGAGACTTTATGCCATTGACAGAACAGTGAAGGAATGATGCTCCACCCTCCATCTCCACCTCTCCAGTCACAGTGTACACCTCTTTGTCAATCTGAAAGGAGAAAAGCATTTATGCATTGATTTATGTGACGGAGGCAGACTGTAAATTACTCATTCATCCTTATTTCTTAACCTTAGGGACAAAAGTAAAAAAAAAAAAACTAAAGATCTCGGTACTTTTCTGAGAAAACCAACAACAAATTTCAAAATACAGGACAAACTCCAGCTTACCTGCATTGAGTAGCTGCCATCTTTGTTGTACACAACAACCACATCAACTTCTAAAGACAACAAACACACAAGATGAAAGACATTTGAATTTGTTGCAACCCCGTCTGAACTGAGTCTCTGGTAAAAGGCTGAAATGACAAATCTGTCATTTCAAAGATTAGAGACATTGTTAAACACAGATTTAGAAAAAAAAAAAAAAACGGTTTCTCTGCAGTCCCATCACCTTTGATCCAATTGATCAAAATGCTATATTCGTCGTTTCCTCCTCATTTATTTATCCTACATCTTCCTACACGTTATGGGACGGTCAAAGCTCACCTATGTCTGTTACTTACTTTTGTCTCCCACCTGTAACGTCATGTTTCTGTTGAAAGCAATGTTGCTTCTCCAGCCGCTACTGGACCCGAATGGGGAGAAGGGGTCTGAAAAAAAAATTAAAAAAATAAAATCAAACATATACACTTAGTACAATACCATTTCAAATCAAATGCGCTATAAAAGGGAAATATTTTCCCTCACCACTGGAGGTCTGTGTGAACTCCTGTGTGTGTTTCCTCTCTTGCAGCACAAGGCCCAGTGCTGCCTGGCAGATCGTTTCCCCAGAAGGAGTCTTGGGAGTGGGGAAAAGGTCTGCGTAGTGCTGAGGGATGAAACTGGTGGTCACGTTTCCAGCCTCAAACTCCGGGTGGCTCGAAAGACTCAGCAAGAAGTCAATGTTAGTGTTCAGTCCAACGATCTAAGGACAGAGAGGAAGAAAAGTAAGTTGAGACACACAACTATGAATTTTCCATTGCCATTTTTGCATGTATTTGAATGCTTCACCTACAGGCTTTAAGTTAAGTTAATACTGTAATTGTTTAGTTGCATCAGCGTCACTTGACTGTGTGTGTCTTACATTGTACTGCCGTAAGCAGTACCGCAGCTTCTTTAAGGCAGCAGATCGGTCTTCTCCCCACACCACGAGCTTGGCGATCATTGGATCATAATGTGGCGACACCTCGTCCCCTGAAACCAAAACCGCACGGAGATTAAAACATGCTCACCATGTTTGCATTATTGTTAATTAACTTAATTTGCCCAAACTATTATTATCTCCACAAACTGAAACAGTTGCAGATACAGTTTCTACTTTTTATTTATTGGTGTCAAGTGTAATTGGATAATCATTGATACATCATTTTTCAAAAAGAACTGAAAGATTGAAACATGGAGGAAGACCAGTCAGTGCTGTGCAAGAACTTATTGCTGTGGTTTCTATTTGGCGCTTCCCAGAGACCTTTTTACTTAATTTACTTATTGATCTTTGTTGTGTGTGTGTGTGCGTGTGTGTGCGTGTGCGTGTGTGTGTGAGCCAGCACAGCTATTGTGATACATAATACAATGTCAGAAAGCAGTAAATTGGACACTTGATTCTGTTAAATAAAACATTGAGTGTTGTTACATAAAGAATGTAAAACTATCCATGTAAACACAACCATAGAGTAGACTCCCTACCTTCCCTGACACCAGTCTCTATGCGTGTGTGTTGGTCTGGTGAAGGGGTGGAGAGATGCAGCAGAGGCCCTGCCCCTGGAAGGAAGTCGTTGTTCGGGTCCTCGGCGTAGATGCGAGCCTCAAATGAGTGTCCCCTTAAAATGATGTCATCCTGTAGGAGAGGCAGTCGCTCCCCTGCTGCCACCTGGAGGAGATTTACACCAAGAGTAATCAGTGCAACTGAAATCAAAACTTCTTTTTGTCAAAAGGTAATGTTTTCAACTGGCTGTGAGTATTTCCTGTTTCTTTTCACTCTTTCTCCATCCCTCCTCTCTTACCCTGAGCTGCCACTCCACCAGGTCAGTTCCAGTAATCATCTCAGAGACAGGATGCTCCACCTGCAGCCTGGTGTTCATCTCCATGAAGTAAAAGTTATGCTGGGCGTCCATAATAAACTCAACCGTACCTACACGGGGAGACAAACAATATCATGTCTATATTCTTTGTGTTGTGGCGCTGTGGTGAGGTGTGTTCAGGTGACTGTTTGCGTGTCTCACCTGCTCCTACATAATTGACAGCCTTGGCTGCTTTAACAGCTGCCTCTCCAAGTTTCCTCCGCACCTCAGGACTGATATCAGGCTGAAAAAATACATATAGAAAAAATGTGAAAATACAGTCAACAGGTCACACAATTTATTCAAGTCATAGTAGCCCTAATATCCAGTTTCTGGATTCATTTTTCTGGAATTGTTTTAACAGAAGTTGCCTGAAGTCTGTGAAAAAGTTTTTTCATCTTTTTGTCACCATAGTAGTGAAGGAAAGACACTAGCATGGCAAATGTTGTGGGTTTGGGACAAACAGATTTCCAATTCCTTGTTTGATGTTATTCATAATGAGAATCGTTTAAAACCCAGGGTTGCCAATGTTTTAAAGAAGTCATTTCACAAGACATTTTCAATGGTGTATTTGTATATTTCTGTATACTGGGGTCCCTAAACAGTCTTAGAATTGCACATATGGGGTCTGACTGTTGTGACCTCATGAAACCTCACAATCACAAACTACATACTTTGGGCATTCAGAGGATGTATGGCTTTCCTAGGTATACTGACAGTAAGGGTATTTCTGAGCAGTTTCTGGAACAGAAGTGCTCCACATCCAATCACCAAGAAATGCACATCTTGAAGAAATCTCGAAATGTTAAAATGTGTTTGATATCAAATCACAACATGGATTTTTTTTTAACGGTGTTTCTTAAGATCTTGGTGTCTGAGTGTGGTATTTTTAAGGCATTGTTGACCTTTTTATATTCTCGGGTGGTCCAGATGTGAAAATTTGACACAAAGTATGTGTAACAATTAGAATCAACCCAAAAACTTATGCAACAACAATGGAGCATGGGATGGCTATCATATCCCTTATCACTGTAAACTTTCAACATTTGAATGTTTATTTCAGATTTTTGACTAGCTTTCAGATTATATATACCACTTCTATGTGGCCTGATATGTCCACCTTAAGATCCCTTGCCTCTGATTTAAATGTAGGAATTTCAATTCACTCAAACTTACATACTTAAGTAGTACATGGTCTGATTCGTGCATATTCACAGCAACATTTTACATTTCCTCACCCCTGGTGCTTCCTCTATGATCTTCTGATGTCTTCTTTGGACGCTGCAGTCTCTCTCAAACAGATAGACAGCGTTACCGTGCATGTCCCCGAACACCTGAACCTCCACATGTCTACAGGAGACAGACAGACAGAGAAATAAAATTATTATTTAATCTTCAAATTGAAAAAAGAAGGTGGTAGATATGGCTGGTTGGCAGTAAATATGTGAGTAAGTGTATTCTTATTATTACCTGGGATCCTCTACAAACTTCTCAACCAGCATGACATCGTCATTGAAGGATTTCCTGGCTTCTCGTCTCGCTGATTCCAACTGCTCCAAGAAGTCTGAGTCTGACATTGCAATACGCATCCCCTAAACACACACACACAAGGTTATCCTGTGTTTCCAAAAGTTACTTTGTCAAAATTGTTTAGGCTTTTTTTTCATCCCCTCACCTTGCCCCCTCCTCCGCGGACTGCCTTTATCATCACAGGGTATCCAATCTGGGCAGCCTCTGCTTGCAGCCTCTCATCTGATTGGTCCTCTCCATGGTAGCCACCAATGATTGGCACCCCAGCAGCTGACATGATGTATTTGGATGTGCTGATAAAAGAGAGAAATCAATAAAAGTGAATGTTACATGTTGGTTTTATTGCTTTCCCTAATGTATTTATGTTTCTAATCAACCGTTTCCTGCTGTATTCCATAAATTGTTGCTCCTGCAATCCTCTACTTCCTCCATTGGGATCAATAATAGGAATGTCATGTTAATTAGAAACAAATGGAGGTAAGATATAACTGTATTTGTTTTGTGTTTGCTACCTTTTAATGCCCATGTCTCGGATGGCAGAGGAAGGTGGTCCAATGAAGATGATGCCTTCCTGTTTACACGCCTCCGCAAACTCTGTGTTTTCTGAGAGAAAGCCATAACCAGGGTGGACCGCCTACACACACAAACATCATATTTAAATGTCAAAACCCATTGTTTGATCAATGTCAGAGAAGAATATTCAACATGAAAGACGGTTAAAAAGACCTGAACACTTTAATCTACTATTCCTTTAGAAGCATCATTTCTCTTCCCAAGACTGTCCACAACAAGTAGACTCACATGCGATCCAGACATCTTGGCTACTTCCAAAACTTTCTCCATTGAGAGGTAACTCTGCTGGGAGGGTGGAGGGCCAATGTGGTAGGCTTCATCTGCCTAGAAAAAAAAAAAAGAAACCGACTGTTTTCAATTGAAAACAACTAATACAAGTTTGTAAACTATTAATGACCAGTATGAGAAAACACCACTCAGACAACACGCTCATTCTTCATTGCGTTTGTTAAAGCAGCTGAAGAAAGCAGCAGCCTGAGAAGCAGATGACTTAAAATACTAAATCACAAAGCTATTCGCAAGACAGAACTATCTGGCATCTCACCATGGCCACATGCATGGAGTCTCTGTCTGCATCACTGTACACAGCCACAGAGCGGACGCCCATCTTCTTGGCCGTGCGCATCACACGACACGCAATCTCCCCTCGATTGGCAATCAGCACCTTCTCTATCCTTCCCACACCTGAAAAAGACACAACAGACATTTAACAGCTCTTTCTAAAATGCCTAAAATGTACTTTATAATAGTCGTCACTTCACAAATTAAATAAAAAGCGCAAAAGGGTTTAAAAAGGGGCTTGCGACCATCATTGTCCAAGATCTGTATCAATACAGTTACTAGTGTTTATTCAACACGAATATGCTGATCAAAACAACCACAGCACAGACAATAGTTTGGGATCCAAAGTTTGTTCCAGTCTGATAATATTTATAGTGTCAAATAACACAATAGTCAGATATCTAATCAGCAACTAACTTTTAAATATCACCAAGCAAAATACTAAATATTCTCTGCTTCCAGCTTTTTTAAATGTTGTTTTCCTCTGTTTTATATAAATGAAAAGTGAACATTTTGGGGGGGGTTTTGACTATTTTGAAGAGGAGCGTTTTTGTTTTTTCTTTCACTCACCTCCTGAAACGAGCCTCACGCCTCTTTTGGTCCATGACAAGTTTCTGAGAAGAGGACAGGACAACAATTTCAGTGCCATTCAAATCTCTAAGTGACTGTGAAGGACAGATTGTAGATGGGCGAAATAATCATTAATAAAATAGCACATTCAATAAAATAAAAAAACAAGCAAAAGCCAGCCCATATAACTGAGCTGAATGTGATACCCAGTGAAGGCTGGTCGCACAGGTTTATACACACACAACAGTGTGCAGGTTGTGCCAACAACATTAGCCATGCTAGCTGACAGGTTGCTACCGATATTTAACCTTGCTCAGCCTTTACCCGACTTATTCGCTCGCAAAACGGCGAAAAATCAAGTAATCAACACGTTGGTACTGAGGGGACAAATGACGTGGTACTGTCCTGTACAGCCACGACGACAAGCAGCAGATCAAATACAATGTTATGGTTTACAAGGCTGCACAAGTACATCTGCGAAGTCAGCTCAGACGTGAATTATTGTTGCAAACTTTAGCTGTCGGCTAACGTTAAACATAACCTGGTCGGGGGGGAGATCACAACCTGTTTTCACACGAAACCATAACAGATACGTGACGCTGTCATGTACTCACTGTGCACATGTCCTCAGACTCTGCAGAGTTGGAAAACTCAGGATAACTGCAGCCATAGCTCCCAGCTGCTGAGGCTAGCTGCTAGCTAGCTAAATCACTGAATGAGCAGCTGAGGAGGAAAAGGCGAAGTGGTAATTTACCAAACAGCGCATCCACCGGGGGTTCAACACAAACTGCAGTAAAACACTTAACTTGAGCCACACAGATATATATTTGGGGCCTTCAATTCCTACACTCGCACTAATAAACACTGCCACACACTTGTAAATATCTGCATTATCATTTATGACCTTTCCAAGGACTCGTAGTATCGAGTAGCCAATGAGGAGGAGGGATATGGAGGCGGGACGAAGAAGCGGCAGTGACCATAAGTCACCAGCAGAGGGCATCGTTTCTCTGTCAAACAGGAAGGGACTTACAGTTAGTAAAGGAAAATAATAATAATAATAATAATAATAATAATAATAATAATAATAATAATAATAATAATAATAATAATAATAAAAAAATAAAACTCATTCCATTTTATTTTTAAAATAATTGACTATAAAGTACAAAGAAAATTTGTAGAAAACAATAACAATCTAACATTCACACTGGTTAAACTACAATCGTACTGATTGTAGTTTAACCAGTTTTACCTTTGTAGTTTAAAACAAAATATCATTATTATTTTATTCAAAAAATGTATAAAGGGATAAATGGTAATGAAGCTACAAAACTTCATTTTGCAAATACTTTAGGGTTAAGAGTTCTATTATGATAAATCACACAACACAATAAGTGTAAGTCGGTTTAATTTATGTTGATAGTGAAATTAAAGGCTTTATAATACATTTTTAGCCCACTTCCCTTTATCAAATAGATGTTGAATATGCAACAAATCAGAGTATCACATAACAAACATGTTTCATTGAAAGCAGAATTAAAGATAGAAAATAATGATAATGATATTTAAAAAAAATAATAAAGAATATTCAAATAAATGTAACACAATGTTCTCAGGAATATTTATAATATAATTATAATTACAACCTTTTTTTAATTAATTTTAATAAGTACAGTAGCAAAAACGAATCTTCGAGTTAAGAAGAGCAATTTTGAAGCTTTTTGTAACAGTCACTAAGTATGACATATTCTATCAGATTGACTAAATCTCCATCCAGTTTCACATCGTGCTCAGAGCCTCTCGTATCCTTCTCTGTGGCGGTCTCTGATAAACAGGAAGGTCAGCACAGCCATCAGAATGAGACCCACCACTGTGGCCCCGGCGATGATGGGGAAAACTCGTTTGTTAAAGTCGGGCCAACACTCAACCTCTGTAACATTCAACAGGAAGAGAGCAAAATGCAGAAGCAGAAAGAGGACAATGATTAAAAAAAATGAGGACTTAATTTTAATTAGAAACATGAGGAACCTCTTATCTGATCAAGCTACATTTTAAGCAGTTTGTGTACACACACTTATCACTTTAATTTTATTCTTGTTTTATGTGTTTTCATTTGGCAGAAAGCTGCAGTGCAGAGATAGGTCCACTGGCTATTGTCTTCCATCATTTATAGATTGTGCACAGTAGCACTAAACCATTGGCTTTAGTTTCAGGACACTTACTTTTCTGCAGCAGATACACACTGGTCTTAAATAGTCCAATAGGACAAAAGGTTATCACACAATCTGATGCTCTAAAGTTTCATCCTGAAAAATGGGAAGTTTTGTAGTATATCCAGACAGGTTAATCTTCTATATCGATAAAAAGGGTCCCCAAACAGGCTTTCCCATCAGAATTTATTTATGCCATCAAACTCCCTGTTTCTGGCACAGATGTCTGAGATAAATAATGACAATAAAACCTTATGTAAATCATAGATTGCAATCATTGTTTTATAGCTTCCTGTCTAAGAGATTTCCCATGGCAAAATGAACGCCCTACGGGACTGTGTAGAAGCCCTGGGAGAAGCTTAACAGCGTGGTAAGTTCCTTATATCTATAGCTATCAGTGAGTTTAATAGACAACAACATGATCTGATCCAGAAGGGAAAACAAGCCCATATAAATCAGAAAATGTATGTATGTTTATGCATGAAAAACCTTGCAAAGTTGGTGCTCATATTCATTTATTTGTTCATGTGCTTTACTTGGTATTAACACCAGAGAGGAAGCACAGACCCGACTGTTGTGTTTAGCTGAAGGTGTAGAGAGTAATCTGTCCTGTAAAGAAAGTCCAGTGTTACTTTTACCCACTATTGTGAATTTGGCCCTAGTCTTCCCAAACAATAATATTTAGCACAGTTTCCGCAGCTTCTAAATATGATTATAATCCTAGATCTACTAGAGCATTATAAAACCACGAACACAAAGTCAAATTTGTGGAGCAGACTTAATTAACCCCGCTGTAATTAACATCACTGAACCCAAATTATTAACTCGGTCACCTATTCCATACTGTCCTATTGGCAGAGTGAAGGCCTGCATCTGCAGAGGAACCAACTTGATCCTCAGCTCTGACGACGTCCAAAGCAGTTGCTCAGATTGGCACTTGAAGCTCTGTCCATTACCTGCTGCGAACAGCTTTTCATCAGCCAATGAACCCGAGTAAGTCTTGTCTGGGAAGAAGAGGATGTAAGACAGCGACAGTAACATTAATTGTGTTCGCAGGTTTTTGTTCTTATTTTTCTCTCTCCATGTGGTCTTACTTGCACATCCTTGGCAGACAGGCAGAGGAGACACATGGGCAGTGAGCTTGTCAATGTAGAAAATACTTTCTTCCTGGAAAAAAAATACAATCTGGCTCATTCAGAAATTCATTCAATTTGTAACAGATATTTTCCAAACAAACATTATTTATTTTGTTGTGAACTTTTTGATCTGGATGTGAAACTATAAGACACATTGATGCTCTGTGCAAATATATTGTGTTCCTATGACATCTTGACATAGCTGAATTTCCCACCATGAGACGATTAAACAGTTAATGAAGTTTTTGTTTGCTGTACTTCTGATGACACAGTTTCAAAGCCTTTTTTGCTGTTGATGGAGGAAGCCTTTATTTCTCATCTCATTATTAATCATAATGGCTGAATCTCTGAACATTCAGGGCTTCAAACTGATAGGTTTGATTCTTATTATAATCAGGGCACTTTCATGTAAATCTAAACGTTTATCTGGTGACAGAAATACAGTATTAATCGTGAACAATATGAGTGATTTTCCTTTTGTACCCTCAACTTTAGAATAAATGTGTATAAGATGAAGATGAAGTTTGTTGTTAAATGTGTTGTACCTTTCTGAAGGTGAACTGCAGACTGGCAGCATTGTCTGGCAGCGTGAGGGAGAGAACAGCAGCTTCTTTGTCACAGTAACCACTGGTCCTGACTCTGGAGGGGTCCAAGTTGAAATACCAGGTCTTCTGAATGCACACAGGAGAGAAACATTACTTCATGTCACTAGACAGTGTCCCAAGTCAGTGTCTCTTCTCGCTATATTGTTTCACTTTTGACAAAATGTGACTGTTTAAACACTCATCACTGAGAGTATTAACTTACATGTAAATATGTATTAGAGTACACACATCTTTTATCTATTTAAAGGATCTGATGGTCATTTTAGATTTTTGCAGTTTGAACAGTGAAACAAACTTGTAACACTTATAAAGACATGCTGACTAAAACCACAATGAGCAAAGAGTGCTGAATAACATAGATACACACTAAGGCACACAAATTAACAACCCTTACAGATGCAAACACACACACTGTCACACACACACACACACACACACACACACACACACACACACACACACACACACACACACACACACACACACACACACACACACACACACACACACACACACACACACACACACACACACACACACACACACACACACACACACACACACACACACACAGTGCTGAGCCAGTCCCAGCTCTAACCTTCTTTTCGATGACAATGTACTCTGCTCCGATGGTGGCTTTGACGCAAGGTTTCCCAACAAGGTTTTTCAGCATGTAGGTCCCTGTACACACACACACACACACACAGACACACAGACACACACACACACACACACACACACACACACACACACACACACACACACACACACACACACACACACACACACACACACACACACACACACCCACACACATATTACCACACGGCAAATTGGACATGTGTATGTGTAACTTCTAAATATGTTTGTCACACTTAACATTTTTCCCCAATACATAATGACTGTGTTGTTGCAGCCAACAGAGCTCAACCTTTTTTTTCATTACTTGTTTTTACTGTCCTATAAAACTGTAATTGTAATGTAAAACTGATCTTTAAACTAAATTAGATATGCCTTAAAATGCAAGTTATCAAACTGTAGTGAAGATAATGAATGAATTATCTCAGGAATACAACTAGCTTTAGGTACTTGTGATGTTGGGCTTGTAGCTGCATGTATGCATGTACAGTTTTTATGCTATCGTGAAACGTCATCTTTCAAATTGTGTGTATTTCTTTTAACCTTTATTATTTATTAAAGTTAAGTTTGTTGAAATTCTTACAGACACCTGTATATTGTTGCTAGAATATTGATTCCATCACAACTCATGTCATTCTTTTAACATCTTTGCAAATCCTTTTTACAGTAAATGTATATATATTTATGATGAATGTGTACCAATTGGAGGAACGGACTCAAAGGGCTTCAACACCGGCTGGTATATCTGGGCCTCAGAGGGCAGCTCAGAGTCAGAGGCAGGCTGGATGGACCTGTCATCTCCCTGGAGGTGGACACCTGGTGGAGGAAGAGACTCTCATTGTCTGTTTATCGCCTGACTTTTCTGTATTGATTCATAAAAATCAATTAGACCCAGTGTACACAGCAGATTACACATTTAGATAAATTCCCAGAGACCAAGAAATCAGCCAGCACTCTGACATGCTGGAATAGAACCATCAGGCCTCAGGTTTTCTGTTTGTGTCAATAACTGCATTGTAATTTGATTGAAAACAACTTTAATCTGATATATTCACCATTGGAGAGAATAAAAGAGTGTATTTTGACACAGGGTGACTCTAACTTAATGAAGGAAGCTTGGACTAGCCATAGTTTATATTGTAACTTTCCTATAAAATGTGCTTTTATTTATATTATGTGGTACTAGTTTACACCCAGTAAACCTGGTGCTTTTTAGTATTGGCAGGATTTGGGTGACAGGGTGGTTGTCCACTTGATTATCCAGCCAGCTTTAACAGAATCTTGCAAACAGCGGATGTTGGAAAAAGTGTACAGACAAAGCAAAAATCACATCTAAGATTATTTTGACAGCTTTGCCCATTTTGCACCATGAGCATTTATTTTTCTGATATGTAATTATATAGTAAAAATAATTCTGTGTAGTCCTCGGACTAGAGTTAACACTAATTATATCAAGTTATCACAATTTGAGTAATTTGATAATGGCTCATAATAAAATACAGCAAAATGCCACAGCTGATGCAAAACTTTTGTTTTCCACTTTTTTTTCTTTAACTAACTTAATTTCCAATATATTTGATCATGAATAAGCAGATGTAGTGGTGGCAATGCTATACTAAAAATGAAACAATGATCATGTGATATATCATCGGTTTGCATAGACCACTGAAGACCACTAAAGCAACGATCACTGTGACGAGAGGAAACCAGAACAGCGTCATTCATGACACAGAGCAGATAGGACTTATACCAAACGTGCAAAGAAAAACGAAGGTGAAACTGCATTAAGAAGACCAAACTGTCAAAGATAAAATAATAAATAATCATCAGACATGTCCAAATCACAGGTTCACTCCCATCATTATAGACCTCCTTGCAAGTTTGCACATAATTACAGACTTGATTAAATGTAATTTGGTGCTGCATGGCATCATGTTAGTTTACTTGTATTTTAATTTAGGTTTTTCATTTTTGGGGCAAAGACTTTTGGTGATAAAGGTGTGGAAACCTTTCACAATTCATCTTAAAGTCTCCTAATACTGAACTGAGTTAAAGAAAAAAGACAGAAAACAGAAGAATTATTGGATTAAGATTAAGATTTGGATGTTATCAAACTTACCCGAAATAACAGCAGCCAGGAAGAAAAGAAACCATCCTCCTGTTTGACCCCTTTGCATCATATTCAATAAAGAAAAGAATAGAATAGAGTCGACTTGTGCTCGAACATGAGTGCAGTATGAGTACTCCAGCTGTGGTTTGGACACCTTGATACCTAAATGAGCTGTGCAGAGGAAGTGAATCGTCACAGAAGGCTTTGAACTGACACCTCAAATGGTAACTTCATGTCAGTTAAACAGACAAACTGTGTAGCCTCTCAGCCTGTTGCTGAATCAGAGACTACTCCAGACGTAACTTAAACTTTATGTGTTTAATGAGTGATCACTGGTTGAAAAAAAGAAGTGAAGAAAAGCAGGCCATATCGTGCTTAGGGTCAAGTTAGAGACAACTAACTTGTTTGACATTAAAAACCTCCTCACCAGAGCCAATAGCTACACAGAGTCATTGGTTTCTCTTCAGATCAGGGTCAACACTGGTAGGTGATTTTCAAGACCACCAAACAAAACATCCATTTCAATGTATGCTAAGCTAACCTGCTGTTGGCTGTCCTTAACTTCATATTTTACGGACACATATGAGAGCTGTATCAATCTCTCATCCAGCTCTGCAGCAAGAAAATGAATTTTGACAATTTCCTAAAAATCATGAACTATTCCTCCAAACATAGAGCAATTTATTTACCTTTTTTTATGTTAATATTGATACATAATTCATTTAAAGAAAAAAACAAGGATTAGAGGAAATTATTCCTTTCCTGCATCTTGCGGATACCCAGACTTTAGTTTGATGCCGATGTTGGGAACCACTCTCTTACGGGGTTTATACTTAACACTGTGGTGTCAAATAGTTCAGGATGTCTAAGTGCATGTGTGACCACAAGAGGGCAGAAAAATGATCATATAAGTCTGCTCTAGATTTTGACACAATCATATTTCTTCTTCCTAAACAGTCTCAAAATTAAAGGTTTGCTTTGTATCTATCTCTATAGGGCTGTATGATAAAGCTAAAGTGGCTCCTTAAGTGAAACAGAGCCAATGATCAGCCAGGGACACTATATTTTTGTATGTTGTCATCAGCTGACAGGTGAGTTGACCTCATTGTACTTGATGAACTCGCCGTAAACCTGTACAGTAACTGCACAAAGACAAAGCAAACACAATATCTGTATGATACATCTATATGGAGTGTAACATCTGAGCACATTTCACCTCATTTCACAGAGGAGCAGTGGGGAAATCAAAGTGGTTAAGGCCAAAGGTCGACAGGGACAAAGTACCAGTTAAAACACACAAAACACTCAGCGAGCAAACACACACAGTCACACACACACACACACACACACACACACACACACACACACACACACACACACACACACACACACACACACACACACACACACACAGTAGCCCCTAACCACGTAGAGTTGGATTTTTTCTGCTACCTTACACTATACTTTGTGTGGTTTCATTTGTGTGTATGTGAGTTGAGGTAGGAGAGTGTTTGCTCTTTCAAAGTCACTAATGTATGAAGTTAGTACATCTCTTTACATGCTCTCCTCTCTTTCTCTCTATGATACTGTTGTATTGACTTGGCAGGTAGGAGGGTAAACAAAAGAGCAAACCTTTACTCTCCTTTTACCAACTGAGCGTTTTGAGCATTAATGTGTGTGTGTGTGTGTGTGTGTGTGTGTGTGTGTGTGTGTGTGTGTGTGTGTGTGTGTGTGTGTGTGTGTGTGTGTTTGTGTGTTTGTGTGTGTGTGTGTGTGTGTGTGTGTGTGTGTGTGTGTGTGTGTGTGTGTGTGTGTGTGTTTGTGTGTGTGTGTTTGTGTGTCCTCGGTGCCCTCCTGTCCCCTGTGTATGTGTCTATCAGTGAGTCATCATTTTTCTCAGCATTCCAACCCACAGTTTTAGGAGAACTTCACTCAGTCGTCCATCCCTATGTGGAGAGGAGTCAAATCTTTCCTCTTTCAGTCCGACAGCATCAACAGCAGGCTTCTACCTTTAAAATCTGTAAGTACTGTATCACCATCACTGATAAACTGTGGCTGAACGTGTTCATCAACTGGCTTGACATTTGCCATTTATTTCCCTTGTAGCAGAGCAGATCTAAACTTCAATCAGACGATGAGGAGCAGTGTGGGGCTATGTGTGCTGGGCCTGCTGTGCCTCCACAGATCAGTCTTTGGGCAGGTAAAGAGAAAGTATCAGAAATCATTACATTTTACTGTTTTTCTGGGATTAAAACCCAGATTGTAGAAAAGACGAAATATTAGACTGCTAAGGATTACAGCAGTGGTGGAAGAATTCAGGATATTGACTGAAGTAAAATAATTAAACCTAAACTTAAAATAGTCCATATCAAGTAAAAGTCCTGCATTTAAAACTTGAATTAAACAAAAGAACAGAACTACAAGCAAAATGTAGTTAAAGTATCAAAAATAAAAGTACTCGTAATGCAATGTGACCATTATCACATTGAATTATCATGAAAGCAGCTTTTTAATGTAGCTTTGGGCTAAATGTTGAACTAATTTACAAATATGCATCATATATTTTGATTTGAAAAGTAACCAGTAGCTATCAGATAAATATATGTAAAAAGGTCAATATTTACTTCTAAAATTAAGAGAATAAAGTTGAATAAAATAAGTAAATATCTAGTTTCTGAAAATTGTACTGAAGGACAGTACTTTTACATTTTACTTATTTCCAACACTGGTTTACAAATATGTATTTATCTGACATTTGTCCACATATTTGGATCATTATATGCCATGCTTGCTTTGTCTTTTATTTCAGTAATCTCCGCTTGCTCTGTATTGGAAGAAGCGCTCAGGTCTCTTACTCCAGTAAAAGTAACAATGCCACAGCATGAAAAAACTCCATTCTTCATCTAAAGTCTTATTTCAGTAGAAGTAGGAAATAATTGTGAGCACAAGATACACAAAAGTATTAAAAGTAAAGGTACTCATTACGCTGCAGAACTGCTCACACATTATCATTATCATACATATATATATATATTAATGTGTATATATTATTAAAGCTTTAACATGTATGAAGCCTTTTAATGTTGTAGTTAAGTTAACCTACCTCATACAATTGTAAAGTAACTTTAGCTGTAAAGATAAATGTAGTGGAATAAAAAGTAGGCTACAATATATTTCCCTCTGTAATATAGTTGAGTAGAAGTACAAAGTAGCAGCAGAAAAGTTTACTTGAGTAAACGTACTTTGTTACTTACCACCACTACTTGTTTCAGGTTGTATGTACTTATGAGCTGCCAGAAGAGTATTTTTACCCTTCTCAGATGGTTTCATTCAAAATATTCACTTCACGTCTTAGAAAAGTCATACCTCATGTCGTGCAGCAGAAATACATTTTCCTCTGTTTCTTCCTTTCTGGGAGGCATTGGATGTTCAGCCCGGCGTCCTGATCTTCTGTGACGACGCATCTGTGGAGACGGCCGTCAACAGCGCTGTGAACAAGTTCAACGAGAGGTTGAGCACCGGACACAAGCTGGCCCTCTTTCAGATACTAACAGCTAGTAAGGTACAGTGACTGCAAAAAAGATACGGCTTTCTGTTTATTCACCTGACCTGCTTTGTGTCAAGATACATTCTGAGTACCCTTAATGCTGCAACTGATATCCTGATAATTATAAAGTTTCAGAGTGTTTTTAAATACTGTGGGTCATTTTAAGGAATGCTTACTTTTACATCAGTGCATTATTGTTGCATTGCTTGTTGACTGTTGTGGCTACTCATATACATTCATTGTCAGACCTGTAAAAGGGGGACTAGTATCCAGGTAAACAGGAACACAGTGCTTCTTTTCACTGAATTCACTGTATGAGGAAGTTAGAGACCTGATGTAATTTGTCAATACTTCAGATGATTGTTCCACACGTCTCATTTCTGAGCTGAAACTGGACGGTGATGAATCAAGAGGAACTAAGGCTGTGGGATGGTTACCAATAAATTCTAGGAAAAGATGTTTAGACACTTTAACCTCTGGTACACACTGATTGTGTGTGTGTGTGTGTGTGTGTGTGTGTGTGTGTGTGTGTGTGTGTGTGTGTGTGTGTGTGTGTGTGTGTGTGTGTGTGTGTGTGTGTGTGTGTGTGTGCGTGCGTGCATGCGTGTGTCTACAGTCAGAGAATGGCTCCGACTCGGTGTACTCACTAAAGTTCACCGGTAGGAGGAGTGACTGTCAAGCTGGGAGCAGCAAACCCTGGAGAGACTGCGACTATCTATCTTATGGACACAAGGTAACCTAATAATGATAAGATGAAAAACACCTGCAGATATTCAAAACAGGCCTCAATTGATGTCTGTGGAGAATACATTGGTAATAATCTCAAATGTAAATTCTTAAACTAAGCTGAGAGGAGATTGTATTGCTTAAAGGTGGTAACAATATTTGAAGTAAAGGCTTTGATTATACAGTAATTAATAACATGACTCATAACCCTAACATAATCTATACTGCTATTTTCCCAGGAGCCGTTTTCATGCAGTGCCACTGTCTACATGACAGAGACTGATGCAGACACTAAGCAGGTGGATTGCCTGCACAGTGAGTAAAAACAAACCCAGCATCGGATTAATTATTTTTTACAGTTATGTCACAAGTGGCCTATAACCAGCAGAATAAGCTTCAAGTTCTTTCCTGGCTCTCTCAAAAAGTAACAAGCTATTAACCAACATCTCTAAATCTCAATAATTATCGAGTTAAATCTTGTTGAATCTGTACAAAAACTCAAGTGAACCTCCAGTAAAACCACAATTTACAATAAAATCTAAACTAAGCCTGTAAATATAACGTATAAGTCCAGAAAGTCTGAATACAACTTGAAGCCTTTTGATTTACTCTTCTCATGTTTCCTGCATTGTGAAACAATCTGGGACACTTAGGAGACAAGTGATTTTTTTCTTTTCCAGAAACTTGAACAGAATTTAAAAAGGAAGAGTCTTTCAAAATGCTCTCAATAAGTGAGATTATTTTAAGTAACTTCTTCAATTTGGGACTTCATTAAAGATGCTATCCAGGTAGCTCATTTATACTTATTAATTCTCTTGTCATGTGATGCCTCCACTGGGGAAATTGGCCCTTCAAGTCTCATCCCATATAATCATTAACCAGTAGAATCCGAGGTTTTTGCAGATCTTCCAAGCTTGATATGATTATATATGGGGAGTTTTTTTACAGCTGGAATCTCTGGTCAACCAAGAGTATCATATTTCTCATTAAGAAAACAGTGAGTCATTGAGAAAAATGCACACTTTGTTTGCGCAGAGCGAACAGAGGGGGCAGATTGTGTAATATATCAACACTATGTGCCGATATGGAGAAAGCAATATTAACTTATCACACCATAAAAGGCAGTTACATTCTAGACTTTAATCTGTTTACCTAACCAGCCCACTGTCAGCTGTTTTTTTTCTATTCAGCTTCCAAAATGTTTTGCAGCTTTGGAAAAAATAATTTGTGTACTGACATAGTTTTTATCGGCTTTAGTGGGATCTTGCATTCAAGAAAAACAAGTTGTGTGGTGTAAAACCCAAGGTTTAAGAATAGGTTGAAAATTTGGTGCCAACGTTACAACCGCATTTTTCTTTACTGAAGGTTATTGACATCGCTGCAAGCAGCACTTCTGGGCACCAAGCAATCTTCCCATTTGAGATGGGCACTGAACTAGAATAAATTATCTATATAACATATATAAGGTGACCATAGAGTAAATGTCCTGAGCCATTACTATCTGCTGTCTCCTCATTCTTTTTTTTTTTTTTTTTACTTTTCATCAATCTTGCTCCTCTCCAGACGATGCCGTCATTCCAGATAAAGCGGCCTGTTTGGGCTGCCCTGTGGAGATCGATGGGAACGCAGATGACCTTAAGACGCCTCTACTTTTCTCCATCTCCAAGTATAACTCCATGTCCGACTCTACTCACTTGTTCAACCTGCACAGAGTCGGCTACGCCACTAGACAGGTAGAGACTGGGTGATGAGAAGAGAGTGGAAGTTGGAAAAATGTCAGACGTTTCTTTTACTGTCTGTATGTATCCGTGTAGGTGGTTGCCGGTTTCAGGTACAAGCTGAGGTTTGATATGAAGAGGACTACCTGCGCCAAGGCTGAACACAAAGACATCAATGATCTGTGTGTCCCTGATGATGAGAATATGGTAAACAAGAAAACAAAACATATTTCAGCCGACACAATGTGATCCAGGCTTATTTTGACCTGATGTGTCTCTCTGTCTGTGTTTGTGTGTGCAGGAGTTCGCTAACTGTAACTCCACAGTGGATGTAGCACCATGGAGATTCGAATCCCCACAGGCCCATATAAATTGCGAAGCAGGGCTACTTTCTCCCTCGGTGAGCCTCACTTTTTACAAGATGGTCAACCACAAGAAAATTGTGCCTTTTTCAGAAGTCCAATAAAGAGCACAACAGACACTGATGATACACGCAGATCTCTAACTCTATTGTTTTTAAAAAGTGCTGTATTATTAAGTTTTACTTGACAGCTCTCATTTCTAAAAGCATATGAGGAAAGAACTTCCAATTTAAATATCCAGCACACGACATCATCATTATTCTAGTCATGTTTCTGGATGCCTGTCCAAGTATCCAATATTCACTTTTATTTTGTCCCTGTTTTGTTCTTTCCAAGAAAATATTTTATATGAAGTGGTCTTCACCAGTTGGTTTGTTAACTTTTGTGAGTTAGTCCTTTTCAGACTTTACCTTAGTAAATAGGAGGTCATTAGAATGACTCTAAACTGCTCAAATGATGGATTGTTATGTCGAAGGTGAAATGTTGACATTTAAGTCTGTTTATGTTCCAAACAAAATACAACATGCTGAGTAAAGAAGCAAGAAGTATGACAGTTTTAACAGCTAAAAAAGTATTAATAAAATAGATAAAGAGAGCATCACAATGTAAAATCAGTTGTTAGCACAATTTTTTCCATTTTACTGCAAATATTAAGAGATTGTCTACACTAAACTTTCACTAGGAAAGGTCTTTCTGACCTTTCTAAATGTTGATTTTAAGTGTCTTACGGTATTATTTTCTTCAGTTGTTCACCAGGCGTCGTCCCGCTGGCTGGTCTCCACTCAGGAACATTCTGTTTGAAGTTACCTCCTCCTCCACATCTCCACCTCCATCTTCAGTGCCGCCCACCAAAGCTTCAGTCAAAAAAGAATCCTCTGAGGAGGACACCACAGCCTCCAAGCTGACGACCCCTCCAGATGTGGCCTCAGAAGATGTGATTGCCAGCCTCTTCCACTGCCCATCCAAGCCCTGGAAACCTTTCAATCCGGTCGATTCTGCAGCTCCTACGAAGGCGGCCACAGAGGAGGCCCCCCTACCGCCCTCAGCAGACGGGACCTTCATGGATACAGACCTGATTGCATAAATGTATCCTAAAGGGAACCACATTTACATTCAAAATAATCTCACTTGCCAAACTCTCTCAACCGATGTATTTTGTTTATTTTGTAGACCTCTCTTATACTAGGTTGCATTGTTTTTGGAGGAGACGTCAGGGGTGTAATGCAGATTTAAAACACAAAAGGGTTAAGTTAATAAAATAACCAGTTAAGTGATAAAACCTATTTTCTTTTTGGTCCTGTAACTCCTCGGAAAGCACTGGAAAAAAGGACTGAAATGATTACAGAGCTCTAGACTGTTAGCAAATGAATTGCTGTTTGAGGGAAAACTGGTGTCAGTGTCTTTTGAGTAAATTTGAAGTAATGAGTGATATAGTCGTTTTGGTTCATAAGAGAGGTGAAAGAATTGAAAAAAGTACATTGGAAATCTGTCATTCTCAAAATGGAAACAAACAATCCAAAATAAAATATAGCTATGTTATGTGTGCTGGTTTTCTGTGCAAATATAAATGCAGCTCACCAGAGTGCTTTTCTTTATTTCAACATTTCCTGTACTCACCTACTTTGACATGGACAAAAAACTATCCAGCTCTGTTTAATTACAAGGTACAGAGTTGATACTGTTTCCCCCGAACGGTGTAATATGAATATTCATTGGCTCAAACAATCCGTCTGAACTTTTAATATTGTTGTTCCTTAAAAGGAATAAAAAAAAATCTGATTCAGCCCTTCAGATTTCCTAAATCTCTTTTTCGGGAATCCAGCTTTTAAACTTTGGTATTCCATAGATTTGGATTAAAGTGGAATACCTGGAAATAATTTTAAAAAAGTATTTATGGTTTAACATTGAAGACAAAACTTAAAAAAAATGCTTGATACCATTATTCAATAAAGTAAGATTTGTAAAAGGGCCTGCTGTACAGTGAAATTGCAAGAGGGGAAAGTGCGAGAGCAAACACAGCCGGGTGAATGTTTAACAAATTTATTTGTACATCTCCACAGAACACTCAGATGACCAGTCAGTCAGTCACAAACAAACCGTTACTCTGTAACCAGGGAGCCAAAATGAAATACAATATACATTTATAAATTAAAAAAACACAGCTTATTGTAAAGATGAAACTGTTCCTACACAGATCAAACTTAAGGCATTAATTCATAAACATCTGTATGGCTGCTTAGCAGACTAGAAAAACAAAACAGCAAAAAACAAACAAAGAATCCTTACCAAAATCCCATGCAGTTAGGCTGTGAAAAACAATACATTGGCCCGTTGTACATTCATTCATAGTATAGGTTAAGGTTCTGACAGCATGGTATGTTGTGGAAATATATTAGCAAAACATTATAATGTAGTTAAGAGCACTGCATACAGAAAATAACATGAAGTCACAGACCATTTAGTCAATATTTCTCTTCAAAGTGAGAATTTAGGACACTTCAGAAACCTCAAATGATCACAAATGATCAGTAATCCTAATGATTAGTCATATTCGCTCTTTAAAAGACTTTAAAACCTTGGACATTCTTTCAAAGGATTTCTAACAACACAATCTGTTGAAACAAACAGCTGTAACTGTGAGTTTGACAATGTTTTTAACTGCTTTACAGAAAGAAAAACAGACTTATTCACTTAATACCAGGCCCCAAATTCATACAGGTGGTGGACACAATAACCTGAACACCTGTCATCACGCAAAAAAACAAAAACAGTAACATAAAACACCTTAGAATAAATACTTGTCAGCCATCAAAAACAAAATTGGGTTCACATAAGTATTTACTGCATGGATATTGCATTGAATTTCATTATATCAGAGTATTCATGTTATTATGTCCACTGCTCATGTTGAAATCATAGCTAAGATCCTTTTCCAACTTCACCTTAACTAGTACATTTCGCAGGTACAATAATTATGTGTCATTATATGAATATCCTGCAGGACGTTGATCAATACAGTCAGATGAAAATATGGGCCTTCATTTAAAGAAGGAAAAGTAGTGCAACAATATCATTCCTGAACCTATTCAGTGCCAAAGTTGGGGACCAGGAGAACATTTAAACAAACAAACAAACTAAAAACTAATACTTGGCTGCTGGACGTAATCCTTACGATCTTGAGGTTAAGGATGAACATCTAAGATTAATTAATCTTATCGAACCCTGTAAGATACTTTGTCGTATTTCTCACTGAACCTGATCTTTGAAATTTGGACTCAATCACAATCTTAGTTCAAGAAGTAATTGTGTCTTCACTCTGAAATGTAGGACTGTGGCACTGATTACAATCACTGCCAGTATCAAACAAAAAGCCTGTACACAATGCTTCAACAATCAGTGCTAATGTTCAGTACAATACACACACTCTCTAATAATCATTACTAAATATACACTGCACTACTCCCATCTCAGCTTTAAACCAACAAAATACAAGGGTGGTTCTGATTTGTGACATTTCAAGTAAAACATTTACAAAGTATGTTTGAAAAAAGTTCTCCCTCATTTATGATTACTTGCTAACAAAGCAAAAAACTTAAAAAAGAAAAAACGTTTTTCCTTCTCTGGCACAGACAAGCCAGTGGGGGAAAAAAAGGCTTACAAAACATTTAGAGACACCACAACTTCAACAGTTAAGTGTCATCACAAACAGACACATGGACATGTACATACAGTGTGGGTTTTCATTGGGGCCTGCCAATGAAGCTCTGCAACCTGTACAGAAAGAGAATTAATGCACACAAACACAACCCACCATAGAAAAGAGGTTTGACCGTAACTGTACATACATACTGCTTAATGCTGCTTCAAAATATACATCATACATATGGGTTATGCTGTTTGAGAAACATGCTTTCTAGGCTAACTTCTTACAGTCCTTTTGGACAATAAGGCATTTAGAATTACAAAAACAACTTCTTCTTAAGTGCATTGCCCAACCTTTTTCTTTTTTAAGTCTGTAACTGATACCCCTTACTGCAAGATATGATTCCAGCATAAGCTTTCATAGGCCTCAGTGATGCCTGATTTGGCACATTAAAGAAGAAGAGAAGACCTCTCTATCTACTGTATGTTTAGTGGCTCTGCATCTGACATAAGGACGAAAACATGAATGATGCAAAAACATAAAAAAAAAAATGAGTGCACATAAAGTCCAATAAGGTACAATTAAATACATTCCAGCAGTTAATTCTGCAATAATGTGACATCACACACATATGCCACATCAGAACAGACCACCACTTTGGCTTTTCGATACAATCAACAGTTAAGCAGGCAAAGTGCTGACTTTCTTTTCCATTGGCAGATTTAGTTTCATACTTTCTGTAAGATTATAATTTAGCCATGAGCACATCCAAATGTCTTTCTGTGGACATTGTGAAGGCGTCTGAGGCTCACGAGGCTGCTCTGAGGCACCTTTTCTTGAATAATACATTCTCTCCTTTACTGCCACTCAAGGTTCTCTGTTCTCATTAAAAACACCTTACATAACTATACTTTCCGAGAAAAGTTCTACCTCAAAAGACAAGGCGACAATGGTCTGCTTAAAAGACACAATGAAACAAAAATGCATTTACCAAGGTGTGATAGGCTCAGTGAAAGGGGTTCTGGATAAAATTATCCAGAAGATGTGATAAACACAAGTTAGAATGCACTTTCTTCATGAGTCCACATTTTAAGGACATTCCTGTTGGGGACATGCTAAAGACAATCAGCATCACATTGTTGTAAATAAAAATGAATGAACAGTGATGGTCAGATCTAGCTTTTCATGTTAAAAAGTGCTGTCATGGTTTGCTTACTACAACATGTTTGTAGGTCTTAGCAGTGTGCAGCGTTGTGGAGTGTTGTGTTGTGACGCAAAGGCATTTTATCAACAGGAAGACATGACATTCCCCTGGACTTCTGCTTGCCAATAAAACAGACAGCCAGAGGCTTAAAATAGGTCCCAATAGTCATAACATGTGAGACTGGCACTTTCATTCTTAACAATCTGCACCCCCAATTTTTTTTTACAAATTCCAAGTAGGGCTGCACACTAGCCCCAATACCCCAAAATGAAATGAGATGTTTACCTTAAAAAGTGACGAGGAAAAAAAATCAGCAATCGTAATTTACAAATTTGAGCAAAACTCATAATGGCAAAAAACTGAAAACTTGTTTAACTTGTGGTAGTCAGAAGAAATTGGTTAACACAAATACAGAAAACTATATTTACAATAGCAATGATTGTGGAGAGTTTTGGCTGTGTACGTAGAAACTGAAAGAAACGGCATACATAAATACATTTTAAAAGGTATAATAAATCTGTATATTATTTCTAAGTGCAGTTTTTTTAAGGACAGGCATCATTACCCTGACGTTTATGCAAAGAGTCATAGCTGCACCACCAACAAATGTTCCCAAGGGTGGAGTGCTTTTTCATAAAAGCAGGGAGACTGTTGAACAACCCAGAGACTCTTCTTTTGAGCTTTGAATTATTTTCTCAAAGGTTTAAGAGGTGACAAAGCTGACACCAAATCAGCTCAGGAGGGCAACTTCACCACAAATATGGTGGAAGACTGTGCAGTGGTAGTCATCACAGAAGACCCCATACTCCAGTAATCCTGCACCGTGCAACAAATTTGATTGACACTTATTATGTAAGATAAGTTCCTAGTGCCTGCTAACGTCTCATCAGAGATACGATTAAAAAAAAGGGTTCACAAGCACCTCCTTTCTGAGGCGGAGACACAGTGCAGAAGTGCAGCAAGTTGAACTTACTTGGTGGCTAAAATTTTAGATGAGCAGATATATCTTCTTTATGCTGTTTTGTCCAATTATCGTTTTTCCAGCAAGAGTAGCAGGGGTCAACAGGGGAAAAAAACTGAGCAAAAAAAGTAGCTAAGGATGCAAACATCCAAATAGGGAACATCTTGAATAGGACTCTGGACAATGCTCTCTTGTAGACTCCTGAACAAGTACGAGGGTAAAGTGAGGGCATCACGACCGCAGAAAAAAGTACATGATAAGGGCAAGAAAAGGAAAAAACAACAGAACCTCGATAAGATGGATAAAAATGTGGTGTTTAAAAAAATAAATAAAAACAAAATCAAGCTCAAAACTTCCTGTTACCCCAGAGTGGCACTGGTGTTTTTTGTTTGTTTGCAGGAGATCAGTTTAGGGCATGCTGTCTAATTGTGTGGAATATCCAATCCATTTTGGTGGTCCATCCTCCATGGTGAGCATCGTTCATCTGTTTCATAAAGTAGTCCAACGCCTCCTGCACAAAGCAGAAAAAATTGTAAGCGATAAATAAGTTCATGAAGCCAAATGTGAGACTTTAGACGATTTCAAGACCCCAAAATAAGATCAGAACAGAATAAATTAGAGCACAGTCAAGTCTTATTTACCTGTTCGCTTTTCTCCAGGGCTAGCGTCTTCCTAATGTAGGCAATGTCATCAAATGACTGCAGCTCAGGCATACCAGAGCCCAGCATCATGGAGAACAGGTTGATGAAGAGGTTAGCATGCTGCCGGATCGCCAGGTAGGCTTTATAACACATCTCTTGGAACCTGGGGGAAGATTGAAAATTGGAATGTGACACAGACAAACAAAATGTGAACATATGCATACAGTTTGTTTAGTGACTGCAATGCAGCCAAGTCACAGCAACATCAACAAGACAAAATAAAAATAAAAACAAAGCTCAGTGTTTGGAAATGACACCCAAAGCCAGGTGAACACGTCTTCTTCATTTCCAGCCGTTTCACAAGCTGCCACAGTGCTACGGGACTCATGTACAGTACCAGTCAAAAGTTTGGACACACCTTCTCATTCAACTACTTTGAAGAATCTAAAATATAAAACATATTCTGGTTTGTTGAGCATTTGTTTGTTTACCACATAATTCCATATGTGTTCCTTCATAGTTTGGATGTCTTCAATATTAATCTACAATGTAGAACAAAATAAAAATATAAAAAAATATAAAGAAAAACCATTGAATGAGAAGGTGTGTCCAAACTTTTGACTGGTACTGTATGGGTTGCAAGTTTTGGGTTAGATTTTTTTATATAAAAAGTGTCAAAATTAAAGCGTGAGGAAATTGCATGTTGAAGGCCTTGGGCTTGCTTGCTATAGGAAGGATGATATACAAATGGTATGTTTCAAATGTAAAAAGGCAATTATGAGTTCTTAAAGAGCGATCATGGTTGAGTCAGTTGGGTAAATGCCACTTGCCCAACTGAGTGGAAATTTACCCACCTGAGGGAACTGAGGCAAGACAAATGCACCTTGGTGCTTTAAATCAGCTAATTCCAACCTCCATTTATTGTATATATATATATATATATAACACCATCCATTTAACCCAGTGAAAGAAAACAAACCTATAGCAAAGCTTTGCTGTGGCAGTATCTCACAATAGGACAAGTAGAACCGATTCTGGGGGTCGACTAACATAGAGACTAACTGATACTAGTTGGTAGAAAATAAAAAGAAGATATAGGAAAAGAAGAGTTAAGATGCTGCAGTACCTCTCAAACTCTTTGGTCTTTGCACACTCTTGGGATCCCTTGCTGATGACGATGAGGAAGTCTTGCGTCAGTACAAAGGGAACTCGCTCTCTCTTGTAGCCAAATTTCTTCTTCTTATGATCCAGGAAATGGCCAAAATCTATATGAAACAACTGGACGAGAGCAGAACAAAGAAGAAAGCAGGTAGTCAAACCTAAATAACTCTCTCTAACAAGTAAACCTCCTCCAAAGTAAAATCTATATAATGCATACCTACTGAGTATAGACTTAGATATATTTATTATATTAAATATTTAATGGAAAATAACAAATCACTAATAAATTAAATTAAATTAAACAAAAAGTGAAAACAGTGAACCTTCATAAAGCAGTCTAGACTAAGCAGATGAATTAATTCGATCATCAGATGTTGTTTCAACCTTCCTTAGGTCCTACTAGGATTGAAACATGTGTGAACTGTGGATGCAGGTGGTTGAATGTCAATCATATCTCAAATTGTCTAAGTAGGCATATACAAGTTACCTGTCCATCATCTTTGACCATAATGTTGCTGTTGTGTCTGTCTCCTATCCCAAGGATAAATGTAGCTACACAGTAGCCAGCACAGGACCTTGTGAACAGATCCACAGCCATGTCATACCTGCACACACACACACACACACACACACACACACACACACACACACACACACACACACACACACACACACACACACACACACACACACACACACACACACACACACACACACACACACACACACACACACACACACACACACAACACAAGCCCCGACAACATTCATTTTGTATTTTATAACAAATAAGGAATGTGAAAAGTAAATGGGCTTCAACTCTAAACAAACGCAGCTTTTCTCTGAGGCATTTCCTTTTGGGCTCCCACAGATGTACTTTAAAGTTCTTTACTGTCTAATGATGCAGTAAATGCTATAAAAAATAATATCAGGAGAGAATAACTCACATCTCGCCCTTATTCTTGTCCTTGAGCCACTGATGCAGAGTGTTTGAGTTGAACTGCAGGGCTCCTTTCAAGCCCCCTTTACACTGAATCTGCATGATGGTGTGGGAGCTGCGAACCACTTCAATGAGACCCACACAGTCTCCTAACGACAGACAGCCATACGGAAGCATCCTGGGAACACACAACACATATTTTCTTAGCCCCAGAGTAAGAGAATACAGAAATTGAAGAAAGAAAAAGAGAGAAAAAGATATATAGATTTAGATAATAGGAGAGAGGGAACTACCGAAGGTCCAGTCCCTGATTCTGCCAAATGTTCTCCATGATTTTTATAATCTGCAACGTGAGCATATCCTGCCGCAAGTCTACAACAATCAACACACACAGTGAAGTCAGTTACAGTTAATAACATCCGGGGATACTGACAGATTATACACAAACACAACATAAAAACGAGGTAGTTTGATTATAGTAGACAATCATTACTAAGAAGCTCTGCAGCATTGGAAACAACAATTTACAACTTGTGACAACATTTAGGATTGGGGCTTTATAGCACAAATCAGGAGCAGTGAACTGGTCTTCTTGTACAAACTGAGTCAATGATTTTCTTTAAATGCCCTATGGTGGTAGAGTTACCCGGCATTGATTTCCGGTAAGGGACATTTCTGTTGAGTTTTTCAAACTTTTAAAATGTTGAAAAAAAATTGCTCGATTGGTGCTCGACTACGGCCAATATGTTCAACATTAGCAACTCACACCAAAACAGTCTAGATTGATAAATAGCACAAATAAGAGGAAAAATATGTATTTTGGGCTGAAATTTTCCTTTAACACAGAAGCTCCCCATAATCCTCAGTATTTAGGCTTATCATTAAAAGCAAGTATTATCACTTATTCGGCAATGATATATTTGTTGTGTGTGTGTGTGTTTGTGTGTGTTACCGTCGCCATTTTTGAAGATGATCTCATTGTTCTGAAAGAGCAGCTCGGACATGATGTCAGGATTCTCCCAGTTCAGCCACAGCGGTCTCTTCGCTGATGACATGATTCTGCATTCATCTAACCTATGAACAAATTAATAGAAGTTATTGTACAATGCCCCACTTATGCATATACACACAACACTGCGCACACACACACACACACACACACACACACACACACACACACACACACACACTGCACACGCACACACGCACACACACACACACACACACACACACACACACACACACACACACAAGCTCTTTCACTATCGCTTCTAACCTCAGGTTTCCCAGTTGGTGTGCAGGGTTGAGAGGAGAGGTGTAGTTCTGCAGAGCATCCATGTAGTCCGGTCTCTTCATCTGGTCCACAAGAAACCGCATCTGGACCTTCACAAGACACACACACACAACCACAGATTTTTCTGGATTCCATATTTTAATATGAGAATTGAATGAGTATTATATACACAACAGCTTTGAGATGTAAAATACAAAAAAAACAAAAAAACACAATATGCTTCTGTGTACAAGTGTGTAGAATGTGTGTGTGTTCTGCCTCTCTCCTTACCTTCTGGGTCTCATCCTTCTTCTCCTGTTTAAGGATGTCAGTGAGGTTAATGAGCTTTTCCATGGCCTCTACCTGCCTGCTCAGGTGTTTGAGGTACATGCCACATGCCCTGCAGTAAGCCTCCAACAGCAAACCAAACCTCTGGCTCACTGTTTTATTGTGCATTTCTGACCTGTGAGAAGAGCACAAAGAGGAGGGAGTAAGAAGCAGGGAGCCAAGATGCGTTTTTAGCTTTTAAAAAGACACAGAGAAAGGAAGGTACATAAACAGGAAGAAAAGGCAATCTGAAAGGTGACTCACTTGAGATGCCAGAAGAAGAAATGACCTATCCTTTGATTGGTCAGGGCCTTTTTCAGGAGGAAACGGGCCAGGGGATTGTCAAGATACTGCTCATATTTTAATACCTAGAGCAAGAGGAGAAGAGAGGAAGGGAAGATTGGAGGGAAAGAGCAAGAGGAGGTTCAGATTAGTCATTTCAGACTCTATAATGTCTCTCACCATGCAGTCCTTGTACACCAAGCACAAAAACAACCTAAGGCAGACCGGAAAGTCCTTAACACTAGAGAACAGCTGCTGTCTAACAGATATAACTCCGGCTGCCAAGGACACCCAGAATGGAGAAAGGTACTCCACTCTTATTTCTTCAATGTCGTCCTTTTTTACCTCATTATTTCTTCAATCAGTTCCTTGATTTCACTAGTCCAGACTCTCAGTCAGACCTACCTGTACAAGCTGGATCAGGTATTGAGACAGTTTGTCATCAGCAAGGTGTTTGTCAAGGCAGCGTACAGCGAAGTGCCTGACCATGGGGTCTGGATAGTTACAGTCCAACAGCTCCATGGCCTGCTCAGGACGGATAGACGGCCATTCCTTTAACAGACAATACATCTGGGGAACATACAAACCAAGAAATATGAATTATTACTCGTTATTACACTGTTAATAGAGAGTATGCGCATTAGAGTAAGTATTTTTGCAGATGTATACATTCAAGTTTAAAAACAAAGTTGACATGAGTAGTTAAAGGAGGATTGGAATAAATCCTTACTGCAACATACTTTTTATTTGGTCTTACAAGCCAAGTTTTTTCTATATCTATTTCTCAGAATCAAATAAAAAAATACCCTTTCTTTATGTTCCTTCTTGTTCTTGAAGGATTAATGAAGTACAAATGAAATAGCAAGGTATTACCTGTGCTACTTCATCTCTGGAGTTCCATTTTACAGCGAGAAGGATCTTGGGAAGGATCTCAGGGATGTTCATGCAGTAGTGCCTGATAGAGAAAGAGAAAGGGGAAAATGACTGTGTTTTGCCTCCCAGTTTAAGTCTCAATCAGTTGTTTTTACATATCTACATCCTGCCTACAAGATTAAAACTAAATTGTGTTACCATATTTATTCACATGTAGAATATTTACCATATAGATTTTTTGTCAGGTTAATCACATAAATGTATTTTTAAACAAGATGTACAGTACCAGGCAAAAGTTTGGACACACCTTTTCATTCAATGGTTTTTCTTTATTTTATTTTTTTATTTTTTCTACGTTGTAGATTAATATTGAAGACATCCAAACTATGAAGGAACACATATGGAATTATGTGGTAAACAAACAAATGCTCAACAAACCAGAATATGTTTTATATTTTAGATTCTTCAAAGTAGTAGAATGAGAAGGTGTGTCTTTTGACTGGTACTGTATGTTAGGAGTAACAATTGAAAAAACAAAAACAAAAAAATGTTTCAGCCATACAAGAAGTATTGAATCAGATTTTATATACAGCTACATACTAATCTGACCGGTGTTACCATTCTATGCAATCTATGGTTCTATATAAAGTAGTACTTTAAGTGCTACACATAAAGTAGTAGTGTTATATTTGCTGGTTGGGAGGTTACCTTTGTCTCCAGAGGAAGTCTTTCTCCTGCTCAGTGATTTCTGAAAGAGGGTCTCTGTTACTCAGCTGTCTCATCTGCTCGGTGTCGCTCTCTGTCAGGGCGTGATCTCTGGCCGACCGGTTGCTCTGAAACAAATCCGAAAGAAAATACATTAAACACTGCATTATTACATCACTAACACTATCATCATTACCTATTGGCCGTCAAGTTTTTCAAGGTACTATAAGAGACCCTGATCCCTCCCTACATTTACTCTTTAATAAAACACACACACAGACGTAACTAAGCACAATAACTGGCACCATATCTTACTTTGTTACAGCATCAATTTGTTACTTTGTTTCATGTATCCCAGTATCTTTGTACCAGTAATTTAACAAATATTTGCTTGGCTGGATATTCAGCCATGGAGTCATTATGAGACACAAATATAGCTTGGAACATTAACAACTGTTATCCATTAAGAGCCATTACTGTTAGGGAAGCTTCTCAAGCAACTCAAGTTACAGATTAAGAAATTATTTAATACACCACACTATGCTATCATCATAAATAAATCAACACTGAACGGTCCAGCTCTCTTGCATCGCACAGTATCTAAAAAGACCAATAACATATTTATGTCTATTAGCTGTAAATCCTACCATGTACGCGATTCCAACTCTTGTACTTTAATATTATGTATTCAACCATGTCGACAACAGTTCTGGTTAAAAGTCAGATTATTGCCGGAACATCCTGCATGTCTGAAGTGTGAAATTTATTTCTGAATGTATTTAAATGCCTGTATTTTTCTGTCAATTTACTTGAAATTAATTCATTCTAATGATGCATTTCATTTGTTTCTAACTTAATCTTCACAGATACATAGTTACTGGGAGAAGGAAAGGAGAAAACGAAGGATGTAGGAAGGAAGACCTCCGTTCTGTCACTTCCTGCTCCCTGATCAACATCCCTGTGTTTTAATGCAGCCAAATTAGTTGTGTCCATTTATGGGGTTTTTTCTGGAATGGGTATGCAATTTGAGCTCATAAATACGATGTCTACCAGCAGTCATCCTGAATCTTTAAAAAGAGCATAAAATCTGTAGAAGAGTTAAATTGTCCCATGCCCAATCATACTCCTTAACAAAATCCAGTCTGATTTCTGACTGTATGAATATGATGTCAGTTTAAATATTAATTATTTTCTGGTCAGGAACAAGCAGCATGATATCATCATCACACCACATATTGAGTTGGGCACTCCTCACATTTGACACACACATCATGAATAACTTAACACATTGTCTCACACTGTTCACATCCTCTCACATGGCAGAGTAGCTTACAGTCACACAAGTGTTGGAACCAACTCAGTTTACGAAGTATGAGTCAAAATTTGTCTTTATAGTGAATTGATTTACTGAAAATAACCATATTTATCGAATCACAAGTCATTGACCTAAATTTACTCATATAAAAATGTTTCAATTAATAAAATGTTAGAAATAAACTGAAAGGAGCTGTAATATTCATTAAAAGTGTTGTGCTGACAGTAACATTAAATGAAACCTCTCTTACCCCAAAGGCAACACTCACATATAATATAAAGAAAATATTCGAAAACACCAACCTATAATTACACGTGGTGTCTTACATAAAACAAATATGTGTTCACATCACTAACACACTAGCATCACTAATAATTTAGCAGATTGATTACATTAAATACCCTCAACAAGGACACAACCAATCCTCACATTAGACGATTATGAATCAATGTCAAGCTACAAAGGAGTCTAACGAGTGGTGAATTTGAAACACCTTCATTAATAACGTGCCTCATCCTATCTAAGTAACTCTATGCATGTTTTTTACATGTGTATATTTGTGCTCCGTTACTTAAATGAATCATCTTTTAAGAGTGAGAATATGAAGGCAAATACGTTTCTTAATGCCGCATCTAATTACTTTGTCTTTTCTCACACTTGCATGATTGTCATCAGTACAATAGTGTTTAATTAGTTTGGTTGTCCAAAAGGAAACACCTCTCCCACTCCTGCTGCTCTGTATGGCCAAAGCTTCTCACGCTTATGCAACAGACATTCCTTTACTCTTCTTCACTTGTGTTTGAGTCTCAAAACATAAAACAACTCGCTGTTTTGTTGCGCCTTTCCAGCCCACTGGTTGGTGGCTGGTAAGCAGGGTACTACCTGTCCAGAGAGGTTGTAGTTAAACCCCAGTTCCCTCGAGACGGTCCAGTTTGCATGATCCTCTACTGCATTCATTTCTGGGTATTTGACTGAACTACTAAAGTGGTCAAACTCCAGCTCCAGACATGGGGTTTCCTGGACAACAGAGATTAAAAGGATATAATCACATTGTGTAAATTACAGTCTCACACAAAACAGTGAAACCTTCAATTCAAGTTCCACTTTTTATTTATCATATGCAGAAACATTACAGAGAAGCAGCAATGAAAATATTAAGTCTCAGGCTCCCTCCTAAGACGTTTGAAATATGGATTAGAATATGGAAACCCGTTACTTTCCTACGAAAAATGTCTGAAATGGGTCATGTACAGTGCAAATGAACATTGAAGCAAGATGCTGAATTTGAATACCTTATTAGGGTTGGACCCTGTGACTCCTATGGGGTTGAGGAGGTCTTCAAGGCCATGAGGGACAGGCCAGAGGTTCAGAGCCATCTTGTTTGCCACCAGAGTGTGAGTGTAGTCAAACAAGTTGATATTACCCCAAGCTAGTGGACAGTGCTCCTAAAGGGAGAAAGAGAGAGAGAACCACTGATTCCACATTTACAGCGAGCAGTTTCAATGTGAGAAGCTTATGGGATAATCAGACACAAACACAGATGATGAATCATTTTGTCTTTTGACTAAACTTTCAACTGAACATATTCTCAGACTCTCAGTGTAAAAGTAAGTACATGAGTTCATTCAGGTTCTCTAAGAACACATACAAACCACTTACTCAGAAGGAAAACACTATGACAAATACAACATGATAAAAATAAGCTCGTACATTAGTCAATGGGTATGATAAAAACTAAAATATACTTCAGCCAAGTGAAAGTACAGTACTAAGTATCCACAAGTTAACATTTATACATATCTCAGTTTTAGTTCAGGTCCATCCATGTCTCTCCCCCATGACTTACTGGACTAAAACTGATCCCGCATCAATCATTCTGATGAAAATCTCTATTGGTCAAGGGTGCTATGCAAAAGGTTACGTTTGGTTTTCAATAGGCAGATAAAGATAAAGGAGATGTTCTTTGGTGAAAGCTGTTTATCTGCCTTCAATGTGATGGTATGTTTTATCGGGTTCCAAAAAGATTTTAAGGCTCTTACAAGTATACAGTAAGTGGGTTAAATGATGAACAACTTCTTATTGATTTTGATTGATTTTAAAGGCTTTCAACAGGTTTGAGAATAAGCCCAGTAACGGTAATAACTAGCTGGTCATGCTTAAATCATTCATCCTGAAGGGTAGGTAAGTAAGGCATGAAATGTGGCCCACCTGTATTATGGTGCTGTGCATGGCACAAATAGTAATGGCATAACATTTGATTAAACTCTGAATTGGACCTTCCTATGAGTGTTTGATTATGTGATATTGATTATGGCACAAGGGACAGTGAAAGGTCTTGGCAGTATGTACCACTGTTTCATCTTTAGATATAAAGGTAATCAAACAATCTGCAAACTGCAGTACTGCAAACCAAAGCTACCAAGTAATTCTTCACAGAGGCTCAGTTGGCTGAGGGAGTTTTTAAGATAACATCTTGATCTTCAGGGTGAGTTTTCACTCAGAGGCAGCGATGGAACGCGGTAACAAAAGGTAACATGGCGAGGCAGACAGAGTTACGTGCAAACAGCCAGTCAAAACACACCTATTTATAGTAAGTGCTGGAACAAAAGGCGGCTGTAGAGAAGTGTTTATCTTTCATTCAGGTGGGGCTTGAAAGAGCATCCGCTAACCTGACCTCAGTCTAGCACCGAGCGGTACGGGATAGGGCTCACCCGGGTGTCTGTTACAATATCCATGTCTGGCATTCATTGATACACTCTCACACGCAAACACATACACACAGACACCTATCTTTCTTCCAGCTTTTCCACTAGAGAGAGATGAAAGAATAATCAATCTGTGTGGGTGAGTATCAGACCAAAAGCCCGACAGATGCACTCCAACAGTTTTGCGCTACATGGTTTCTAAACAGAGTTAAGTGTAATCTAGAATTTGTAAATGTTATGCTTTACCAATGACATGAAAAAAAGCTTAATCTTTTTTAAGTTTTAAATGTGATGTATTAAGCCGATAACTTCTCAGCCCTACTTATGATTTTGCATTTTTTTGATGTTGCATTTTTTTTGGTCAAAGTCTTTAGTTCAAATACTACGATCAATGTGGCTTGTGCAAGCGAAGCATATTCTATCATGAATGGAAAAGTCTCTTCTGCAGATTGTGTTTCTGTTGATGTTTTCTGCCAACACAGTGCCTATGGTTGATTAGTAATTAAACAGAGCTAGAGTTGATACCACAGCTCCCATTCACCTTGGACACGTATACTCAGAGAGACTGACACGTAGAGTGCGGTGGGTTCATATACCAATACCAGGACACGCCCCACACACACACACACACACACACACACACACACACACACACACACACACACACACACACACACACACACACACACACACACACACACACACACACACACACACACACACACACACACACACAGTACCTATACATATAAGGGCCTCCAGATGGCTTAGCATGCTAGTGTTAAATAAAAGATTTAGACACATGGAGGTCATCTGCTCTCTGCTATCATATTTTGTTTGCTGTGCCCTGTTATAGATTCCTTAGTGTTTTAAATCATAAAATGCCATTTTCACCATTCAATTATTGCATTTTCCTTCAGTAAAAATGTAGAGGAAAGTATTTTACTCTTACATAATTATTCCCAACTGTTAAAAATGGAACAGTTGTATCCAAAAGGCATATGAAGACACTTCCTGTTTGTGCATGTACACTTCTTGTAAATGTAAATTGCATTATGGGGTAATTTCTTTCGCTGCTCTCGAGATTACCTCCTTGGCTCCCTTCCTGCCCTTGACAGAGCAGATGGAGAGGCAGAGTCTGGCAGCACGGGGTATGTCTGGGATGTACATATCATAGGTGAGCCACTCATTCCACCTGTAGATACAGAAGGAAAGAGAGACAGAGTTCATTTATGAGACTGGGGCCAACAGGAAGAGCCATAAACAACCTCAAATATAGGCCTACAGGGCGAGCAACGACTACCAAGAGGCTGACCTAAAGAGAGCTGGGCCACTTAATTCTCTGAAGTGCAACAAAGTGCTTTCAAAACTGAGTGCTTAGGCATCTTATACTGCTTTTACACAGTGAGAAGCCTACACCTTCAGCAACAAAATGTAGAAAAAGTGACACGATAAAGATACCTCAATGGCAAAATAATTTAAATAAGACTGTTCTTTACTGTTTTTACTATGTAAAACAGGATTACACAGTAAAAACATATTGCTTTTACCTCTCCAGAGGTTTAAGAGTACACCAGACTGGGGTTTAGTAGTAATGTTATACAGCAGTTTAGTGTTACTTGCCTGCACTAAACTGTTAACGTTACCCTCCTGCCTTTGACTGCTTCAAGTAAATTAGCTATATAAATGGCCTTAAGCACTATTTCAGTGAAAAGTAGAGAAAGTGATTTCAAGTAGTAGTTATTTCCATTTTTAGTTGGCATAATTGATTCATCGCATTTTATTTAATCTAACTATTTCTTGTTTTATTGTTCACTGTATTATTACAGCAGTAGAAGTATTTTGTCACTACAATGAGAAAAGCTCTTAACAAAAAAGGTTATCGTG
Organism: Anoplopoma fimbria; assembly: GCF_027596085.1. Lineage (NCBI taxonomy): Eukaryota > Metazoa > Chordata > Actinopteri > Perciformes > Anoplopomatidae > Anoplopoma > Anoplopoma fimbria. The sequence continues at coordinate 9,477,239 of NC_072456.1, forward strand.
ATAATTAAAGGGTCCTCTAGTGAAATAAAAGGTATTTTAATGAAAGGTGGACACTTACCTGGGGTTAGAGCAGGGTACTCTCTGTGTGTTGACATTGTCACACATCTGTTCACCTCCATGGTAAATGCCTGTTCTCACATATATCTATAAATATACAAGAGAGGCAAAAGGTAAGAAGAAAAATAACATTAATAAAAGATGTGATGTATCTTCACCATACAATTTTAAAATATTCGCCTGTTGAACGACTTGTCTCAGCGTGTAACAGCTGCTGGCTAAATGATTATTATACTGGCAGTTTTTATGAAAACATTGCATTTACATAAATAATTCATGACAGCTCACCAACATGAGCTACCAGAACTACTTTCCTAAAGGTCTCTGTTCACATGAGACCTGGGCAATGACTGTTTATTTCAACAGGGAGTGAGGTACTTGGAAGATGGAACACTGTGCACAACTGAAATAATTAAGTAAAATAAGAAATCATTCACAAAAAATACAATAAATAACATTCATTTTTTTTAAATGAATAAAAGATAATTCCTCTCTCTTTGGCAAATTCTAGTTTTTTATTCTAGACTGTAATATAGCATTACAGTCAAGGATCTGTTGTGTTATCTGACTGATCAACACATACACTGGTACATTCCCGTTACTGTGCGTCCCCACCTTGTCTATGTCCCGTATGTTGACGTTAACATAGGTGGCACAGAGGATTCGTATTCGCAGGGTTCCATTGATGGTCCACAGTGACTTGGCAGCTGCCTCTCCATTCATATAGGATGTTGCCGTAGAGATGCGTCGAGAGTATGACGGCATGACAAAGTTATCTGTTGGCAGCTGAGTGTACAGGCTGTCCTTGGCCATTAGCATCAGGTTAGGCATCCTGCCCAGCATGATGCAACTACGGATATACTAGAGGGAGAGAGACAGAGACAAGGAATGACGCAGAGGAAGACAGTTGGAACAAAAGTAGACAGAGCTGCTCGAGTTACAGGGTGCGTAAGTCTAACAAGTGATATCAACTGGTCATTTTCCAGCAGCGGCAGAGTAACTATAGAGGAAAGAGTAAGACTTCTACTTTTATTTGGCTCCGATGGGGTCTGATTATGGGCTCACATTGCTGTGCATGAGGAAATGGTTCCAGTATTTTAATGAAAGGCAATGTTGTTTTGACCTATCCACAATGGTTAAAATAAAATAAAGGCTCTGGAATGGATCAGGCTTTGGCTATATATCCTGATATGTATTTGTCAAAAAGTCCTGGATACGCCTAATCCATTTTAGAGCATAGTTTGATGGGTTTCTGTGCAGACTGCTCCCAACTACGCCTGTAATGTTTCTGTTTGAGCCATTAAACTAAGAAACTAATATATACCACACGCTTTTTAATGTCCTTTAAGGTCATGATTTATTTTATTTCTTAAGAAGATGCATTGCCCATATATCTCTTACCTTATACTGGCTGATGGGGTACTTTTCCAGCAGGTACTCGTCACAGCCACAAACTTTGAGGATGTATTTACCCTGATATTCCTGAACACACATCTTTAGCTGCTCTGGGGACAGCAGCATGCTGCGCGTCTTCTTACGAATGGCCTCTGCGATCACCTTTAGGACAAGACACATGCCCACAGCCTACATTAGACACCCTTCAATTTCCACACATTGAGTTTAAAAATGAGGGTGGCTCATGATTGATTCATTGTCTTTATCATTTCAGAACATATTGATCCCACCTGTTCAGGGACACAGTCGTGGTTGATCTTCAATGTATACTTTTGTTTGTCATTGTTTGGAGAAACAATCACCCAAATCACAACAATGATCTGACCTAAAAAAAGAGACAGAATAAAAGACAGCTGAGAAAAAATAATCAAAAAAATCAAATTTCACTCACAAAGCAACCCAGAACCAATGACCATCTATCTTTTATTATTCTGAGGTCTGGGGGTATTGTATTAACCTTCACAATAGTAGCACCTCAATCAATTCATTGAATGCCCTGCTCATTACTGTACTTCCTATTCATTGTTAAGAACGCCTAGTAGCGATTTAGTATTGACTGGAGGCTAAAAGGTTCTTGGTCCCTGTTGTCTTTAAGTGCATTATTTGTCTAATAATAATAATAATAATAATCTTCTATATCTTATTTTACCCTTTTTCCCTTTTCCTGTGAAACCGGATAGATTATGCACTAAAAAAAACAGACTAAAGCTGTTGCTTACCTTTGTCCAGTTTGCTATAGATGTGCTTGGGAAGTTCCTGTGTGGATTCTACATTTGGTGGGTAAACATACAGCGCTCTACTGTGGGGTCCGCTGGCGTCTCTCAGCTCCACAGAGTCTTTACAAACATTCAGGATGTTCCTCCTGAAGTCTTGAACCTCGGGATCCTTCACAAGGTCAAACTCACACACTGGCATACCAATGGCAAAACCTGACAGAATAGAAAGTAAAGCCAGTGTTTTTTCAGTCTTTTCAAGGCAAATTTGGCCAGTTTGGTCTGTTTATACAAACGATAAAATTATGGTTTCCTCCTCTATCTATTGCAGTTTCCTAAAACACATAAAACAATAATCCACAACAAATGCAAGTACCTTTAGTTCATCAGTTGTGCTTAAAAGGCTGACCAAAATGCTTCAAAGCTTCCACTGTTGCCAAGGTAATATATGTCCAAATTAGTATTTGAATGCATGGTTTCTTTGTTCTTATTTATGCATTACCCCAAAAATTCAAAATATCACATGAAATAAGAATAGTAATTCCACATTCATTAGGCATCATTGTTAATTATTATGAGTTATTCTCAGACGGTTTACTGTTAATTCACTTTTTTTTTATATTAACAAAAGTAATAACACAAAGAACGAACAACAGCTTCAACAGAACCAGTGTTTTGTCAAAGAAGAAAACCTCTCACCAATCTCTCTGTTGAGGATCTTTTCCTCTCTGTTGCCAACCGGTTCAATGACCTTGAGGAAGGCCTGGAAGAGTCGGAGGTCACATAGTCTTCTGGTCTCATCATAGAACTCCTCCCGCTCTGCTTCCTGCAGGCAGGACAAAAAAAACAGAGGCGTTCTTCAAACTACCAAATTTTTACATTTAGGCTGACGGCGGAACATTGTCGTAAGAGCTGACTGCCTTCCTGCAGGTGTAGAATGGATGTTTTGGAAAAGTGCAATGGTGTGTTTTTAAGCACAGAGAAGCATTTTATAAAGCTGATATGTGCTCAGTTTTATAGAGAGGCCAGCACGATAGTGAACTACTTATTCTTATGAGTCTTCCATTTACATCTAAGTGAAGGCAGGGTTTACCTAAAATGTTCAGGGAGCAGGAAAAGTTAAGTATTTCATAAGTTCCAGAGACATATTTGTTTTTACTGGCACCTATGGCAACTAGGGCAGTTCAACCACTCATTGAGATGAACATAGTTGTTAATGTAGAACAAATCTTCGAATTGAGTTGGAGAGTTCTTACCTGGGTAACGCTGACAAAGATGTAGGACGTCTCCTCCTGAAGGAGATGGTGGAGGGGATATTTCCTGGCCTCCTTGAACAGCTCATGTTTGATGGTGATGAGCGTGGCCTCTCGGAGACACTCGAGAGTCAGAATCATTCCATTGGGCAGCAGGCAGTCCACCAGGATCCTGCAGACATGCTCAGCATTATTATAATGTGTTGATTACTTACTTAACCGTTTTATTTTTACTCACTATGCACTCTATGGGCATTTCATAGTATTAAGAAAGTCTTAACATCCAATAAGGTTTATGTAAACAATGATATAATAAATACAAATGCATGTAGTTGTTAAGATTTTTTTATTTGCTATAACATGAAATTACATCATGCTAATAATTGTTGAGGCACATGTACTCGATAGAAAATTAAATAATGCACTTATCCACAATAATATCAAGTGGGTCATACCTGGGAGGCATCAAGTGGATGCCCCATAGCTCCCCCGAAGACGGCCTGGGAGGCATCTTCCCCTCTGTCTCCGAGATCAGTCACACAGTTAAGCTGTAGAGCAAAACCTGAAAGAGAACAACAATTTTTAATAACGTAAAGCACAGGCTGAGGCCCTGTTCAACTTAAGCCTCAGTGGTGATACTTAGGTGCAGTTCCTTTATTAAATGCAGCTAACTTGATGCTTTGTTCAGACTATGAATGTATTTTGTATAGTAACTTAGTCAGAGACCGGGCTTACCCGCTGACACAGATTGTTCAAAGGTGCATGTGTTACACTTTCAAGGCGACCAAATGGGGTGCACATTAATTAGACTATTCTATTAAAAGTATAGTAATTTAGTGTCCCAAATAGGCATTCAAAGTTATACCAATTTAACAATTGTTCCAGAACTGGCAACTTAATTTCAGAAAAGTTGACCAATAACAATGCCGGTGACTTTTGGCTCATCATGAGCTACTTTCAGTTGCAGTGAGTCACCCGACTGCAATCTTGCTTCCTCACTGTGGCTGACGCTCAGCTGTGCTCACTGAGTTAGAGAACAAGCATGTTCAGTCAACGACACAGTAGCAAAATCAAAACAAGTACAGTGACCAACTGCAGAGTGTCCATGCCAATTGTAAGATCGGCATAGTTAACTGCTTTATGTTGCTTAAGTTTATCTTACCGAAAGGCTGCAATAATGGTCCAACCGTTTTTTGGGGAGGTACACAGATTTAACTCAAATTTATTCAGAAACTTTACTTAGCCTCACATTAAGTGGGTGATCACAGAAACACATAATGCATCTTACTGATCATTTACTGACATCTACAGTAAGAGGCACTTTTCAACTGACATGAAAGAAATCCTTACACTCCCATCACACTGAACAATTAACTGAAGGTAGCGACGGACAAATAGTTTCCCAGTGGTCTCTTGAAATGTGTTTTAAAATCATCCTGCAGATTATGTCTGTTTGGTCCAACAATCTCATGTCAAGATGAACTTAGTATTAGGTTGCGGTCAAGTCCTATAGCTTGTTCCAATCAACTGCCCAGTGTCTGCTCCAATATACTGTATATAGAGCATCATCTTGTAAAATCTCTAGTCCATTCATAAAGCAAAATAAACTACAGCCTGGAATACCATTTGCTCATGATAACTCAGCACCATCACGTGGAAAATCCCTGACAGAAACCCTGCTGATCTTCCTGTTGAGATCGAATCCAATCTGAAAAAGTCCTTTCTCCACTCAGGCTTTGGGTTAATTTGCTGTACTTGGCTTGACACTTGACACTAATTGCAAAGACAATGGAAGTCTCTGCCTTTTTAGAAAATCCAGCCAGGTCAAGTGATAACTAGTCTAACTGTGAGATCAAGTCCAACAGCACACCCCCATAACAAGTCTTCCCAGCACATCCTTTTACATCTGGTCGATAAGAATACAATCTGTCTCTTACACCGCTATAATCAAGTTGTAGCAACCAGAATCAATGTTGATCACTTAGAAGAAAACGTATCACCACTACAACACATCCACACCAAAACAAAATACACATTATAGAAGTCTATTAGTTATAATAGGGATATGAGCTCATCTTTTTATACCCAAGCCAGTTAGACAAGCATTCAACTCTGGTCAGTCAAGGGTAAAGAGGAGTAGATTGGTTTTAGTTTTTTTTTTATGCTATTCAAAATAAATTTAAAGTGTAACTAAATGGCAATTCAGTCAGATTATCTGCAAAGGAAATCCAGGTCATATATCAGACAGACCCATTTAGATCAACCAAATACATAATGTTATTTCTAACATTGATATATTACGAGCTTTTGCTTTTTAGAACATAAAGAGTAGCATGTCTTATTTATACTGAGCAGCAAAAAAAAACATTATTTAAGAAAATTAGGTTTGTTGGTACATAACTCTTTTATTCTGCCAATAATTTGACATTTATATTAAGTGATGCACATCAAGCAATCAAAAACAAACAAATTATTTATGAAATGTCACAGAGTACAGTACAGTATCTTTACTCAATACTGGATTTTTCACTAAACCTCCAGTGATTATCAAAGATACATTAATTACCAGCCGTGACAGCGACCATGGTATTGTTTTCACCTTGCGAGTCTGTGTGTGAGATCAATACGAAGGCTGAGTTGGAAGAGGGGTATGGTCCAAGCAAGGGTGCCAGAATTAGGGGGGTAGGAATTGGGGATGGGGCCACTGCCCTCCCCTACTTTACGCCCCTTGCCCAATTTGGAATTTTGACTGGGGTGATCCCCAAGATGGTCTGTATTTTAACTTGAGAACACAACTTCTCAGAAAGAAAAATTAGCCAAAATAAGTAAAAGTGACCTGGATTTCCTTTGCAGATAATCTGACTGTAGCTGTATTTCCACCAGTCAACATTAGCTCATTCAATTCTCTGTCATGGAGTACTGGGAAATAGCTTGGTCTCTTGGGCCTTCATTGACACAAGAATTTTAGACAGTCTGCTTATGTCCAACAAAAACAACACAGTGACTCAACTGCAACAGACTGTGACACAGTGATGGGAAAGTATGTGTTTGTGTGGGCAGGGCTCTTAGAAAACCACTAACCTTAAGCCAATTTATTGCCACAAACAACTCTCAGAAATGCAACAGGGTGAGAAGAAAACCAATAGTTATTATAATCATTATTCATCAAGCCAATATTATTTTGGTTCACTACATTAATGTTGTGTTGCCCTTTTTCTTTTTAAGCATAGTTCTTGACATTGTGGGAGCTTGTACTCTGTCTGGATTATATTAGCTGTCTAGACTATATTAGCTATATTATCTGACGTACAAGAAGAAATTTTGAGCAAAAATAGTAACTACTAATTATCTAGAAGAGAAAACACACAACCTCATAACAGCCCTGTACTGACATGTACTTTCTTGTGTTTCCTCACTTTCACTAGGTCCCTATTACAAAATTATAAATGCACTTATATATTAATGTTAACAGGCAAACTATACTGAAGATAACATAATGAAATCCTTAAATAACTCATAACTGATTACTGAATAATTAAACTACACTTCTACCACTAGTTAACTAATAAGGATCAATAAACTACTGGTGCATTTGAACAATATTCTAACTTATCTGTTCAACAAGGGTTGATTGGCACTTTCAGTGAGAAAATAAATATTAGCAAGTGGCATAAGGGTATAGTGGCCAAACAGGTAGAAGCCTTAACTTTTCATTTCACATAGCTAGAGGACTCAAATGAGTTAAGGTAATTGAATGGCCTAATAACAACAATTAAGATTGATCAATAAAATAATCAAAATCCCACATAATATCATGTCACATTTTACAGTATTACTTTCATAACCTCCAGCTCTATCTATGAGACTAGTTCACCCAAATACACTGCCCCTGGTTCCCAGATCACATGAAGGGGTAGAGGCACCTGGCAAGATGCCCACATGCACCCGACCTTGAAAATGCTTTGGGGGTTTGATTTAACTGAGAGGGCACCATAGGGCATATCCATGGCATACTGGTAGGTTTAAATATACTTGCTGGCTTCGGAGCACATTAGCTTCTTATTGACCAGCCATATCTTGTGTTTTTTTCCAATAATACGAAAATGTATGATGTTGTGCTAATTTCCTAGTTAGAAAAGCAACCAACACTATCAGTGCTTTGTAGCCATGATTAACTTCCTGTGTCAGAGCCAGAAGAAATGCCACAAATATAGCAATAATCTATACATCTGGCTGTCTCAAGGGTGACACACATAAAAGAAAACTCTTAATTCTGCATATTTTCCTTGATCAACTTAAAAAAAAGATAATTGGTAATTTAGTCTGATGTCTGATTATCAGATGGTGGAAGCTGCTAAGGAAAAGGATGCCTGGGCTGCTCTACTTTCGCCGATGCAAATACAAAACTTACCAGGTTAAGAATCCAGGGGGTGAATTGGTGATAGCTACATGACGTACAAGCAGCAGTTCAAACAGAGATCCTTCAACTGACAGAAAATTGTCCACCGAGTTCACGTTTAGAGTTGTGACTGACACAAACATGCATGAAATTGATAGTCAACCATAAACGAAAACAGCAAACTTCAAACAAAGAAGGGTAGCATTGACTATGTACAAAAACAAGTTAAAACGGAAAACAGTGAGTTTAAACAAACAACCCATTGAGCAGTTCTGCGATCTGTGACCCTGATCAGGATGCAGCTAAGCACTTTAGGACAAAGAGGAAGTTTCCTCACAACACAGGATGTGGGGAATGGGGAAACATTGGCCTAGACACAAGCTTGCTTTGAATACTGAAACACAAATGCACGAATAGCGTTGCGTTGTGTAGACTAGCAGTGGCTGGTTGGCAAAATCAAACCTATGCTCAGTCTCTACAACACATAATATAGTTGTAGTTAAGAAAGTTTGGCCACTTGTACCACATTACACAACAAAGTGGGTTTTGGAAAACACGATCTACATATGAACACATTCAAGATTTGCCATTTAATTTTGTCTATTAAATGATCTTTGGGTTACAAGAGAGAAGACAGCAATAGATGTGAAATGTCTTTGATGGACTGTCAACAGAGGAGAAGAATTAGATGAGCATACCTAAGAGAGAAGCCCTCCTATGTGGATGACGGGACAGCTCCAGCTCTCATGTTTCCATCCATCTCCACGCTGTCAAATAAACACATGTGTGTTTTTACAGTAGAGGAAGATGAAACACAATCAGCATCACACACGTTGATTGCAGATTCACAGACTAGTAGCAGGTTGGGTAAGATTGTGTGTTTGGGGATGACAGCTCACAGGTGACAGCACTGTGAGCTCACCATGACATGACTATGTGTATATACGTATATAGCACAACAATCACATGTGTTTACAGCCACCAGATGTATGGTGGGACGACTGTTTGGCACTGGTTATCGTCAGCTAGCTCTCTGGTGAGGTGACGTCAGCTAGCTCTCTGTCGTCTTCTGGTGTGTGACTATACTCTAGCATCGACTAATAAAGACGTCCCTCTATTGAAGGCTCACAATACGACGATGGCACGATAGCTCACCCCTGATGAGTTGGCGTTAACGCGGTGAAGTGTGGAGGACGCTGGTCTGGGTGGCTAATGCTAGTTAGCTCGCCTTTCATCCAGCCAACCCCTCCGGTCCCCCCTCCTCCTCCTCCTCCTTCCTTCCTCCTCCTCCCCCCGCCGCCGCCTTACGGCCGGGTTGGTGGCTCCCTGCGCCGGGCAAAAGCAGGCTGCCGTCTGTGTCCGCTTCACGTCACAGTCACCGTAGCTCCACACCGCCAGTCAATCATCTCGTGTTACATACAGTGTGTGTGTGTGTGTGTGTGTGTGTGTGTGTGTGTGTGTGTGTGTGTGTGTGTGTGTGTGTCCCCTGCAGTAAAACAAGTCCAGTCAGACGGGCTCAGTGCTGAGGATGGTACGAGCAGCTGAACTGCTGGTCGACTGGACAAGTTGTCGAGCTGCGGCAATGCAGCCACGCTGTCTGTCCGGGGCCCTCCTCCCCCTCCTCCTCCCTCCTCTCACACACACACACACACACACACACACACACACACACACACACACACACACACACACACACACACACACACACACACACACACACACACACACACACAGTGAAACTGGGTGTAGTGGTGAAACATGTCGCCTCAATTATGATTCAAACCACAAAACCATTTTTATATGCAGAAGTTCAAACAGGATCGTAATAACACACCAAAGCGTGCTCCTGTGAGGGTGGGCGTGACACCTACTTGTTTATTGCACAGAAGCCCATCATTTGACAAGGTAAGAAGATCTGATGATAGGATAAGACATTGGTCACACTCACTACAGCACAATGAATAGAGGTATTGAAAGAGAAATATGACAATTTAAATAAGAGAAATAAAATAAGAAATGACGTTTAAACCCTGAAATCTCAATAGTGCAGTGACTTGTAAATCATACTGCTGTAGCTTTTAGTAGTGTATGTACTATACGTATTATGAATACTATAATGATAATATATAACGGCCTTAATATAATAAACATAACATATATGAGTAAAATCTCCATCATATACAGTATATCAATACAGGGGGATTTAAATATACAGTATAATAATAACAATACATTAACATGTACATATACATATATATGTGTATTTATTATCTGTTTCTGTGTAGTTGAGCTGCTGCAACACTTGAATTTCCCCCATGGGGATCAATAAAGGAATATAATAATAATATATATATATAGGTGAGAAATTCCCAACTCAAAGTCGACCCCATATTATGGTCTTACAGTTCGCAGAAATAATGGTGAAGGCAAATATTACAAAAAAAACGTATATATAAATAGTGTAGTAGGTAATAATAAGATCAAATATGTCAGTAATACTACTAACAACAATTACAATAATAACAATAACAACAACTAATATCAGAGTTGATGGTATTCTTCTTATCATGTAATAATAAGATAATAAGAAGTATTGAAATGTAGTTTTCAATACTTTATCCCATGTCAAGTCCTTGTTGACAACTGTAGCAACGCCACCTCGGCTTTTTCCCCCTTCAGATTTGAGACTCATAAATAGACAACCACGGGTGATCGGGGTGCACTACAGAGGTGAAACATATTTACACAATGTGTCATGATTGCAACCCATGCAAATCAGCAGCGGTGCCATCGGAAATGGACTGTACCAAAAAGGAGGGAGGGTGCGCTGGAGGATACTAGTCAGGATCTCTGTCTGTTCAAATCAAGGAAACACTCTTCTCGACATTTAATGATGAGGCAAAAACGCACTGTGTTTAAATGGTTTGCATTCAACATGTATTGTGGCTGACTGACGCTTTCTGTATTTCGCTCTCCTCCTTGAATTACCCCCTCCGGTGAAAGCCAGTGTCTGAGCGTGTGGTAGGGACTGCCATCCTGCCTGGTCGCCCGGTTTTTTGGAGAGAAGTTGGCAAAGGGATGTGACTGCGATGATGGCGCTGCAACTGAAGAACGGGGATGCAGCGTACTACCAGAGTGCGGATTACTGCAGAAATTACACTTCGCCGCCTGTCAGCTACGGTGACAGCAGCCATTATCTTGCCCGTTTGCCAGGTAAGGAGAGGCTTGCCATACAGGATCCCCCCTCTGACTGCCAGCAGTCTTTTGCGCTAGTGTACAGGGATGGAGACAATCTAGCCAGAGACATTTGCAGATGAGGAAGGTGGATGTTGAAAACCGGCTGCCCTGCTGATGCTGTCATCATTGTAATGTCATGTAGAGGGTTGCACCAAGCCAATATTCTGTTTCGCTTATAGAGCATGAATGCTGCGATGTAAAATCTGAGGTTGTCGAGATACTCAAATGGTCTCTTGTACTGTTAGAGAGCTCCAGAGGGACTCCAGGTTTGTGCTGATGCCCGACTGTAATTTGAAACAGTGAATAGCCTCAGTGCAATGTTCACTTTCAAATCTCGGGTAAGGCAGTCAATCAAGTGGTTGTCAGAGCAGGTGAAGAAATAGAGACTGAATCCCTCCTGCTCCCTAACTGCATTGCTTGATTTGCACAAATGGTTATGATGACATGTGGCAATTACACAGCAAGAGTTCCTTCATTTCACCTGCACAGCCGGTGATGACACAGACGTTCCTGGTGGGTTTTTTTTTTAAAGACTTGAGGCCAGCATGTGCCATACTGGTCATGCAGCCCCGAAGATGATCCAAATTTACAGCATGAGACTGATCAATCCATTTTATATCCCTGCCATTAAACTACCATCATCATTGCATAGACTGCATGAAGTCTCAGATTGAAGTTAGTGAAAGTCATTGAAAATGATTGGAAGTCAAATGTATATAGTGCCGAAACATATGATTAAGGTGGAGCTTTTTATGACAAACATTGGTAAACCATCAATCATTTACGTCTTCATAAGAGTAAAAGTACCAAACATTTTATGGATTTAATGAATCAAATCTGATGTCGTGGTTGCCTTTCTCTGTTTTATATCATAACCAATTGAATACCACTGGATTTTCTAACTTTCTTTCAGCCAAAATAAACAAGTTTGACCTCTGGCAACATGTGATGGGCTATTGTCAGTGTTTCTTACAAAACTAGATGTTTATTGTAGTTTTCTTTTAGGAAAAAATGGATAATTACTAAATGATATAGTAATAGCAGCCTAATGCATATAGGTGACTGGTACTCAGAGTATTTACATGAGTATACCACTTACTTCATGTCAATTATTATGAAAGACATTCAAACATTTAGTCTACTGAGATATACAAGTGGAAGGCTTTATTGTAAAGGTACAATAAGTACATGGCAAAGTACAGTAAGATGTGTGTGGTCTTTGCTGATCTCTGCGATTGTTTGGCACCCAGTGAAGCAGATGGAATAAGTGAAGGAGGCATGTGCTTCTCATTTCTCCATAATTGATGTGACACAAGACAGTACAGCGAGAGAAAGCTCTAGAGAAAATAAAGATTGGCCTATTTAGAGATTCTCAGTGGAGACCATGATATTAACAGATTCCAGGAGAGGAGGTTTCTTTGTGGCGTGGTCCTAAAACCAAGAAATATGTAGTAACTCTCCAAAAAATATGACAAGTGATCAGCTAATAAATAACTTCTGAGGTAGTTTACTTTTTTCCAAATCTTGCTGATTCATTTGAGATCATGAGAACAATATCTCATATCAAATATGATGAACATTACTGTGCTTTCAACCTACTGATCCTTCTGCTTCAGAGCAACGTTACAGAAGCCTAACTTGACTTGCAAAGTTGATTGTGTCCTGCCCAAAAACTCAAATGCAAAAAATGTTTTGTCTTCTGACTTTGCAGCAAGTTCCACTGGTGTGCACATGCATAGATGTACTGTATGTGCTGCAACTCTGTAGTATGCACTTTGTGGGCCGGGATCTGAATCTTGGATAAAACTGACCTTGGCTTAAAGCTTAAAACTAAGGAAAGGTAACACAGCCCTGCTGTGTTTTCAATCACAGCAATGGCCAAATTAAATCATGATGCAAAATAATTTTACACAAGGTAACATCAGCAGGAGTTTAAGAGGTGGGGAGGCAGTGTTTTGAAAACAGTTGACAGCAACATCTTCAAGCTTACCTTACATTGGAAGTGATATGCAGTAAATGCATGTTAGTCATGTTATGTTATGTCTTCTCTTTTCTAGCAGCACAATGCGTACTCTGTTCTGCTTAATGAATGATATCAAGCAAAAAGGTTCAGCCGTTCTTTGTGCTTATAATTGTTGCTGCGGTGAGGTTTCTGAGGGCTGCTGTGCAGGTGGTCTTAATCAGGGTTGAAGGGTTGTCATGAGATTTCTGCTGATTAGATTGATAATGTGCAGTATGTGGAACTTGAATGGTGGATCTGGTTCTGGCAGGCATTAAGACTAATTGTTGAGCTCTGAGGAGGTGTCTAACTCAACTACATGGTGGTCTCATTCAATGAATATTGTGAATATATATGAATATTTGAAGCCCAAAATTCTCAAAACTTGTCCTGTTGTAATACCTTTTGGGCCCTATTTTTTTTCATTTTAATGGCTGTAGTATGTTTAATTATTTATATTTTGTGTGTGTTTGTTACATTAAAACTATGTTTTTCCTGTTTCGCCTCCATCTTTGGTTCTAAAGCTGTCAAAGGATGTTTCTGAGTTTGTCTGAGACTTTTTTTTCTCATTTACTTTTCTGTTATTGAAGCTTGAGGTTCTGTTACAGATGCCTTCCTTTGACTGTCCACTCACAACGGCCAATTCAAACTTCTTTTGATGTTTATCACAAATAAACCACTGTTTGCTTCTCCCCGATGCCAAATAATTTCTCTTCATGGAAAGCTCCCCAAAACAGCAAATGTAAAAGCATAAATAAGGATGATATTTCAAAACAACACTTACAATGCCAAGGAGAAGGGAAACTTATATTATTTACAGTATATGCAACTGCTGCATGATATTACTTTATTAATGTTCAGGCAACTCATCCAGCCCGGCTTAATATCTCAGTTGACAGGACTTAAGCAAGGTCAGTGCCTTGTCCAACATACCTTTCTCCTGAGGTCAGGGAGGCCAGGTGACAGACAGGCAGCCAGACTGACTGGACGGACAGAGTTGACAGCGAACAGCAGTCGGAAACACAAACACCTCAGGATTTTATTTTGAGTCTATGAATCACTGCTATTGAAAGTCCAATTGGATTCCAGATAAAACCTTCCAGCACAGTGAGTTTTGACACAGCTGTTGGCCTATTACTGACCCGACAATATATGTGGCTGTACACACACACAGAAAATGGAGCTTTAGAGCGGCACAAATGGACACACATACACATCAGAAAACATTGCATTGCCTAATATAACTCTCTTTCTTTCTTGTTTTCTATATATACGTACAGCCTCATGCACAAACACACACACACACAGACACACACACACACACACACACACACACACACACACACACACACACACGCACACACACACACACACACACTACATCAGCCTATTCGAGCCGTCACACTTCAGGCTGAGATCTCTTCTGATCAGAGAAGCTTGAGGATTTATATTGTCACTGTTTCTGTTTGTGTGTGTGCACGGGCATGTGTATGTAATGTCCCGTATGCATGACTGCAAGCGCTGCAGGCTCAGCCTAATCTTTCTGATGCCCACTGGAGTGTAAAGCTTCTCTGTCCGAGAATGTGTTTCCATTCGCCCATCTCTTTACACTTCTCCTGCCTCAGGGCTCAGAGAAAAAAAATGTTCTTTTGTTAACGTCACTGTACATCAGTTATTTAATTTTCAATGATCTGCATATAAACAATATCCACTTAGCATTCTAATCCAATGCAAAGAAAATATTTTTCAGTGCCAGGAATTTATATTTTCTTTATGTTATGTTTGTTTTAGTTTATTAGTCAGGAGGATATCTTAAAATTACATCTATAGATTTCAATGAAATTAAGTGTAAAGATAAGCAATGTGGGCCCAGTGTCTCTCTGGTGCCAAATATATAGGATTCCTTGTTATACAACTCATGAGCTGTGCGGCATTGACTCAAAATTCCCTTTTCTGGATTCCTTGCTTCAAGACAAATCGGCAAGAAGAGGTCAGGCCTGAGTCTACCTCAACAGGTTGTCTTTGCTTGCAATATTTTCAACACTGATCATCCTACAAATTTCAACCAATTTTTACTAGGTTGGTACATAACAAATTTGGTTTAACAAGCAAAATTAGATATTATTTTACTCATTAACATTGGCAGAATTCATCCTTGTACAAAGCCCAAATATTCTCCAGTGTTTATTTGGTGCTCGACAGATAAGACTAAGAGATTACAGCCATGCTAACAGCTCTATGAGTTAAATACTAACAGCAGCATGCTAAAATGCTAGTTTGTAACAGGTATAATATTTACCATATATATCATCTCAGTTTTGCCTGTTAGCATGCTAACATTTGCTAATTAGCCAGTAAACACAAAGAACAGATGAGGCAGACGAGAACGTCTTTAGTTTTGAAGGTATTTGGCCATAAATGGTAATAGATGAAAAGTTGGTGCTAAACCAAAGTTACTACAATTTATCATGAGGGGGACTTGAAAGTCTGAACCAAAATGCCTTGTAATCCATCCAATAGTTGTTTAGACATTTATTTAAGAACACAAATGTCAACCTATTGGTGGTGCCAGAGGAAAAGCCAGGGGATCACCAAAGATATTCAGATACCTTATCTGGTAACCATGAATGTCAGTGCCCAAATCTGTGACATCTATTGAGATATTTAACTAGATAAGTTTTCATTTTGATGTGCTGAGGACACCATATTAGACACTAGGAGTAATCCTCAGTCAACCATAAACACAAAAACTCACAACAATCCATCCAGTAGTTGTTGAGATATTTCAATCTGGACCATAGTGGTAGATGAGCCAACCACACCTGGGATGGCTAAAAACTTCAAACTATCTTCTCTACATAAACTTTCTGAATGCTTTATAGTTTTTTTGAAAATAGGAGTACAAATGTCCATACAACACTGTCTTCCTCATCAAGGTTACTGAATTTCCTTGCAAGAAATTTCTTTGATTTGTGATATCTGCTCCTGTCTAAATGTAATGTATAAATTCCTTTTTTGTTCACAGGACATGAGACCATGTTGAAGCCTCCTCTGAGTCTCTTCAGCCATCCCCAGCAGCCTTTCCACCACATGGACTCTCTGCACCAGCTGGGACCTCCGCCAATGGCACCTACGCAGCCTCTCGGCCCACCACCCCTTGCCCCTGCTCAGGCAATTGGACCCCCGACTATGGTTCCTACCCAGACTCTAGGCCCCCCTCCCATGCCTGCTACTCACACGTTAAGACATCCTCACATTACTCCACCACACAGCTTAGGCCCCCCGCCGATGGCCCCAGTTCAGCATCTGGGTCCTCCACCAATGGCACACACCTTGGGTCCCCCACCTGTAGATCACACACAAGCAATAGTGCCTCCCACCATGGAACTCATACAACCGTTGGGGCCTCCACCTCTGAATCCTGCACAAGCACTGGTGCCCCCACCTGGGGTCGGCCGATTCCCCCTCCCTCCCCGCCCCATGTCCTCCCCTCCTGCTCCAGGCCCAGACCCTTCACACCTGCTCCCAATGCCCCCAGGACCGGCCCTCATACAAGCCCCGATGTCCTGCCTTATCCCTGGTCCTCTCCCGGGACAGGCAGCCCCAGCCAGCGAGCAGCCGCAGGATGAGGGCTCTCTGCTGGGGATGGAGGAGCAGGAAGACTCCCTGGGGTTGGGGGAACTGTGTAAACCACTGTACTGTAAACTCTGCAATGTTACCCTCAACTCTGCACAGCAGGCACAGGCTCACTATCAGGTCAGTTGAAATATCCATGTAAAAAACGTTTGAAATATTAAGATACATACATGAACGCAAAATTCTCCTGATTTGTTTGTCTAGGGGAAGAACCACAGTAAAAAGCTAAGAAATTTCTACGCTGGCAGCCAGCAGCCTCCAGCCATCAGGATCCCAGAAGTCCTCGAGGCGACTGGCCAGACATCCCTCTGCTCAGGATCAAACGACAGTGACGCAGGCAGGCAGGTCAGATACAACCTTAGCAACTCAGCACCAACCTACCTAAATGTTACAGTTTTAGTTGAGGAAGTGGGGACACTGCTGCTGAAGAGGCTAGTCTGCTGATAGAGGTAGTTTTCATTTGAGGAGGCGGTAAGAATTTGCAGAGTCACTCTGTTCTGCCCAGTGAATGCTCACATCATCCCCTTAACAGTGAACAATTTAGTAGTCAAATTGAATTATTATGTAATACACACAGACTTAAATGTGGCTGTACTAAATATCTTTGCGCATCAGATGACAATGTGAAAACAATATGACAATGTGAACCTACAGGTATACATCACCTGAATCTGCAGCTCACCTCGGTTTTACATAATTTTATTGTTAGTTTCAGCTCATTGTTTAGCTGTCCGATCCACAACTTTACTTTTTTGATTCACACTCATAGTGTGGTTTTAATTCGTAACAGGCAGCAGTGCTCATCACCGACAGCAGGCAGACAAAGTTAGATACTAGCTGGTGAACATAGTGGCATATTTAGCACCAAAGAGCCAGATATTTCTTTCAGGGGTTGATGCCAACCAAAAACAGAGCTAATAGGAGAGTAAATATGGACTTACCTCAGGCAGCCAGAAAAACAACTCTAAATGTATGAAAATGTTGCTCCGTAACTTCTGAATGTGTAAATAGGCATCTGTTATGTAACAACTTTGCCTAATCATCTTCAAAGGTGATGGCATGTGAATGTTGTGTTCCCAACTTGTTTCCGCTGCCCCCAAGTGGCCAAAAGAACATCAGTTATTGCAGGTTAAAGGATTTTTTTTTTTTAAAGGATGCTCGTGTTCCTGTCTTTGTTGTTCACTTTTGATAGAAGCATTAAGTAAACATAAGAACAAAGAACAGTTGTTTTGTAATATATATACCTGCAACTGTGTTTTTTGCAAGACTGAAAGTTACCTAATAATCCTTAAAATTGTAAAAAACGAAATAATAATAATAATAATAATAATAATAATAATAATAATAATAGGCATCATTACCTGCAAGTGTTTCATGTTTTCATCGTCTTATCTTATACTAATTATCTATGAATATGAATATTGACATGGATTAGATTTCTTTCATTATTTAACAACTTTCATCATTTTATATTTTAAAGATTCAAGAAGCTGTGCAAGAAATCTTCTTTTCCTCCCACCGCCGCAAAAAATGTATTCCCTCTCTTTCACCCGGTTTACTCCCTAGCTCCTCTCACCGTATACACTGCACTGCTTTGTTCTGTGTCAGCAGGCGCAGTATAAGGGGGCGACCCGGGTCATCTTGGCCACAGAGAATGACTATTGTAAGCTGTGTGATGCCTCGTTCAGTTCACTGGCAGTTGCACAGGCCCACTACCAGGGAAAGAACCACGCCAAGAAACTACGACTCGCTGAGGCCCAACAGAACTCCAATAACATGTAGGATTTTATTATAGAAACTTTTTGCAGCATACAGAGGTCTTGTCCTTATTTTTGTATTGTTTTAACATTTGTCTTGCAAATACCCTGAAAGCAACAACTTGAATTAAAAGCAGCTCAGAATTTTTTTTCATGTATTTAAATGATAAAGATATATTTTGGCTCTAGTCCTGTTTATTTATGCAAATCTGAATGATCCAAGAATGTATAAAGTATTGGTCTTAATATTTAAGTTACCCAGGTTAAGTTACCCAGTTACCTCAAACTTTAAACACAAATCTGGTTTGGCTTTGTTGATTACCAAACCAGCCAAGCTTAACTTGTTGAAACAAATAGAGTGTCTTACTCACCTTTTGATCTAAACTGTGATTTTGACTCCGGCTCTGTCTGTTTCAGGGAGGGCAGCAATGAGGCAGCCCAAAGAAGAAACAGGAAAGATGGCAGTGAATACAGACTGGTGAAAAACCGCCGTAGCCCACAGCTTCCTGCTGCCATGCCAGGTAAAATATTAACAATAAATAGAAAATAGGCTTAAAAACAGACACTCACTGACATGGACCTAGATGCAAATGTATGCTCAAACAGGTAATGTTAAACTGTCATGAAACACAAATAAGCAACATTATGTTTTGTATGAGTCAGTACAACACATAAACTCAACCGGGGCTACATTTGTATGAAGAAACAACGAAAAATCCAATATGAGGTATACAGTACTCACAACCAACCGTTAGCAGCTGAACACACCCCTTTTAGCGATCATTACAACAAAAAATATTACATCTGACCATATACAAATACACATCGTGTGAATGTGTGTGTTTGTGAAACAGATAATCGATAACGTCAGACTTTCTGCTGACATCATACAACCATGTCTTTCTTGCCTTTGTTCGCTATGTCAGACAAAAACACTAGCAATTCAGCTCAAGATAAATCATAAAGTAGAGCCAATTCCCTTACTCTCTCACTCTCTTTTCCGTCCATTCTCTTTCTCACACTCACACAACACCGTTCCGCTGATTTAATCAGTTTTCTTGATGGGCAAATCCCAAAATAGCTACACTCTCTCCGGCAGTTGCCCTCTTGCTGTGTTTTTATCTCTCTCACTATCTCCTTGTTGTTTTTCTGCTCTGTAACACACACACAAACACACACAAACAAGCAATACGCTTTTTCCAATGATCCACCTAGTTGTAATCCCAGATGACTTGTGTATCTTTATCTCACACATCAGTGATATATTAGGTTATATTTAAGCGTGAGATGCTGGTTTATTCTCAAATTCAACTGTGGCTTTGGGTTTAAGATTTGATGTGAGAATAATCAAATTTGTAATAACGATTAGTGGATCAATACATTTTAATAATCAATTTATTTGTGATTTCTAAAACAAGAGTCAGGCTTTACGTATGTAAGAATGCAGCTCGGGCTGCATATTTCTGTCTGAACCCGACACTCAAAAGTATCGGGGTGTTAACATCAGTAGGATCACAATGACAATGCTAATATCCTTTTGGAATCAGGTATAATGTAAAGCATGTTCGTCACCTTAGTTTAGCATGTTAGCATGCTTAAATTAGCAAATTAGCAAAAAAGTACTAAACACAGCACAGCTGAAGCTGATGGGAATGTCAATAGTTTTGAAGGTATTTCATTATAAATCAGGCTATATAGTTAAGGGAACACCAGAGTTACTGCAGGTTAAACCACCAAATTTCATGTTACCCATCCAATAGTTTTGAAGACATTTGACTCAAAACCATTTGAACATCACGGCGAGGCTTAAGGAAATGTCAAGGAAACTCAAGTCATTTGGATTCATCATCTGGGCACCATGGATATATGTTTCAAATTGAATGGCAATCAATCCGACAGTAGTGGAGTATTTCAATCCGGACCAAAGTGGTGGAATGACTGACTGGCTTTGGTTTGGGACTGCTAACCCCATTAAACAAGCACTTTTTCTGACGTTTTACTAATAATAGATTAATTATTGCACTTTGCCAATCATTTGTCCAACATTGAAATATCCTTCCAGCTTGAGGGTTGAATGTGTAGCTACAACTAACTTATTCTCTTCTGTACGTACTCTCTCCTGTCTTTCTCCCTCCAGGGCCGTACTACAACCCCAGACCGAGGCAGCGCATTCCCAGGGACTTGGCCATGTGTGTGACTCCCAGTGGACAGTTCTACTGCTCCATGTGCAACTGCGGAGCCGAGCAGGAGACAGACTTCAGGCAGCATCTAGAGAGCAAGCAGCACAAAGCAAAGGTGTCGGAGTTAAGATACCGCCACGAGATGGAGAACCTCGGCTACAGCTAAGAGAAACAAGAGGGGAGGGAGGGGAGAGAAAAGAGAGAGATTACAGTGGGATAGAATAGGTGGAGAGACAAAGA
This sequence comes from Anoplopoma fimbria, assembly GCF_027596085.1. Lineage (NCBI taxonomy): Eukaryota > Metazoa > Chordata > Actinopteri > Perciformes > Anoplopomatidae > Anoplopoma > Anoplopoma fimbria. Next base: position 9,498,165 of record NC_072456.1, read on the forward strand.
CCAAAGTGCAGGAAATCAAATACTAGCCTGTGGTTGAAGGGCATATTTAGCGAAGGGATTAGCCCAAATGGCCTCAAGATCTTGTCGCAATTCATTTGATATATGCTTAAACATTTAAATCCTCATATTTGTCATAATGTTCCATATGAAGCTATAATTGGATTTGATGGATTTATTTCATCAGGGTATTACTCTTGAAATTTAGGCTGAATATTGAAGCAGGCTGCAACGTGAATACAGAGAACAGGAATTTGGGAGAAGTTAGGACTTTTAGACCTAGTCAAAACATTTCTTTTTTGGGCACTGAATCAGATCACTTTTTTGACCCATCACCTGGGTTGCAATCTGACTAAGTATACAGGTAAATGCACATGAACTGCATGTAAATCTTGAGCTTGTTTGGGCTACAGGGAGAGGACTAGTGGTGCACAGAGAGCCAACATGGGGACAATTGGTAAAGACTAGGACATGCAGAAGGTTCAAGCATTAAAAAGAGAATGCAAAATGTGAAACAAAAGGAACTGACTGGTAGAAGAAAAGGGAGAATAGACGCAAACACTTGAGGTCGGAACAAGTCTCATCCTTGGGAAAACAATCATCAAAACTGAGAAAAAAGTTTGAGACTTGTTACAATTCTTTAGTGTGAATGAGCCCTACAGGTATTTTTGTACAGGTCCGACCGCAGGGACTTCAGGGCCACTTACTCTAGTGACCACTGAGCCACAAATTCAACATCTTTATAACCTAACAGGTTATAGCACTATTCACTATTTTCAAAAAGACAAAGCACAATGAACAACATCATCTGTAGAAACAGTGTTACATGAATCTGTTTGGTGTGTATCAGGCTAAAGGCTACACCCTGGCTAGCCTTGTTTGTGCCTTTAGTGAGAGTTAGGCTAAAGAGTCAACTTTGGCTAGCCATTTTGACATTATAGTGGAAAATAATCTGCAGTATTGATAGGGTTTTTCTAGATTGTGTGTCAACTCTTTTCTTGTGATAAATCCACATAAATATTAAACTAGATTATAAATGTAAATATAGGATAATTTACATGAATACTATTGATTATTTGGTTAATGTTAGCCTAGCTGTATTGTAAATACTCAATCTATTTAATATTTATCAGGAATCTTGTACAAACTGTGCACTGTCTGAATGTCTACCCATCAGCACTGTATGTTTGTGTGTGTATTTTACTGTAGGCCCTCTATACCACTTCGGTTGATGCCCTTGTTCACTGGTAAAGTAACTCTGGTATCATCCGTCTAGTTAAAAGCTGCTAGTTTCATCATTTGACTGTGCTGGATGACCACATGCCAGAGAGGCGGTCTCTGATGCTTCTTTGGAAGCAGGAGGGTACAGCTTTAATCTCTGTCTTCACAACACACCCAAACTGGCACTGTGATGGGAGGAAATTTGCGAACACAATGGGAACACAATGGGAACTCAAAGTGACGCGTGCAGCCAAAAGCATTTAGCTCCAAACTTCTAATTAGTTTGAAAATTGCAAAGAACGTGCAGAGCTAGTGGAAGTTTCTGGTAGTAATAAATATAATTTAATTATCACAATCAATCTTGATTCCCAGAGGGGACATAACCATGTTTTACTGCAGTGTTAAACAGCTGCAGAGGAATGACGTGGATCTTGTCTGGATTTTTTTTTTTTCAGCCTGTATGACCCAGGTCCAGCTTTTTTCAGTGCTGAAAAGATCAGTTATGTAATCAGAATCAAATTAGATTTTCTGTTTCTGTTTATTTGATTATCTGTTCCAGTTCAGTGCAGCTAACATGAACACCATGCAGTCACAAGGCATTTGGACTAATACTGTCATACTTCACTGAAAGACTAAAGGAGACAATGACAAGGTCAAAAACTCTACACCTTTGTTGTTTAAGATTACTAACTCTTGTCTTTTAAATACTTATTTATAGATTTGTGTTGCTTTAATCCTTTAAATAGAAAAACAAATATTTCATTCATGCCTAAAAAGTCATTTTATGTAGCAGTTAAAAGGATTTTCAAATCTTAACATGTTTCACCTCGTATACACGAGGAGAGCTGTAGATCAGACAAAGAGAAAAAGCTTCCTGTTTCACTTTAAACTTGCTTTTCCAACTTTTCCTGCAGAACCGCAGTGTGCACACACACACACACACACACACACACACACACACACACACACACACACACACACACACACACACACACACACACACACACACACACACACACACACACACACACACACACACACACACACACACACACACACATAATTGAATCAGTCAAAGGACAGTTTGGGTCACATAATCAGAATTTCTATAAAGTGAAATAAAAGAAGCATCCTAGTTTAGCTAGCTTTGGGCAGAGGCAGCTGTTCACATCTTTTATTTGTCTCTGGAACAAAACCACACACCTGATTACACACATGAGGAAACTCAGGAGAAAAGCACTGTGAGGACAAAGTACTGTGGTGTTTGGGGATTTTAAACACATGAGAGAGAGTGAGAGACAAACAGAACATAGAACACTAAAAGCCAGGCTGTTTTATTATCCCATTGTGCTGTATGGTTTAATAAAAAAGGAAGAAAGGAGCTGATGAAAGCAGAGCTATAATGAAAGCGGTGGGTGACACACAGCTAGTCTAGGAGTTCTCCACATGAAACTGAGTTACAGTCTGTTAATAGCAATCCTCCTCCTCCTAAAAATAACACCCTTCGTCTTACATGAAAGAATGAGTAGCATTACCTTTTATTAGGTTGACAGGCTCATACTCCAACGCAGCTACTGATCACCTTGCATGGAATAATAAGCTGCAAAGGAATGGAGGAAATGAGATCGTAAGAAACTATCAAACTACTAACAGCCATCACCTAATGAACCTTTAAGACAGTAGCCTGGAAACCTTTTTTGTTTCTATTCTGTCATATATTTGGACTGGCTCTGGACGCCTTCAAAAATGTAATTGAGACCCCTCATCACAGGTTATGGTCTTTGTGTGGACAACCAAAGATTTAATTTTTCCAAGTCAGATAGTGTCTTTGAACAAGACCTCCAGAGGCCCCAAAAGTCCCAGGGTCAATGCATGCCGATACAATTTTGTACTTTGATAAAAATTAGTTGTTAGGGATATTGCACAGCTTATATACAGTAGCTAAGGCAGGTTTTGCAATATTAGTTAATCTTGTCCTGTCCTGTTTTGAGGAAGAACCTAGTTTTAGACCTGTTTAGACGTATTATTTTAGTTTATATTGTGCTCACATGTTGCATATTCCTTTATACAGTTTATTTTCATCAAATTACTTATAATAATAATAATAATAATAATAATAATAATAACGTTTTTGTTTATTCCCTTGATGATTCTTTTTCAAATTTTTGGGCATTTCTGGAAATACAATATTGAAAAGGCATACAGGACACAAGGGGAGGTGTATGCTACAAAGGTCCCTGGCCCAATCCTTTACTATGTTATGGTCAGGTGGCATGCAACTGTAACCATTTGGAAACCAGGGCGCTTGCCAAGTGGCATCATTGCAGCAGATCAGTGTTTGAATCCTGGGCAAATAATGAAACAACCATGTGTAGTTTGCTAATTGCACTGTGCTTAATGGAAACTTGGAGGCAACAGGACACAAAACACAATTCACTGTAGGGCGGGAGGTGGGGGGTCAATAAGGTCCCAAAAGTAAATGGGGTTCCTTAACAGGTTAATTCAGCCTATCTGCAGCTTCAATCTGATGGTATTTCCACTTGATTCAAGAAAACCAGGAGGCAGTAATTGAAAATAAATGAAATTGTGAAATAACTTAGTAAACACCATTTGTAGTTAATGAGCTAAAACATCCAAAACAAACTGCTCCTTTGAAATAGGACTATTTTTGTTAAACACAATTCTGCATTTAAGTATCTTCATTGGTTGCACAAATGTTTTCAGCAGTCGAAAGCCAACTAAATCAAGAAACCATTGTGGTAAATAAAGGCATCTACATACGGCCATTAACTGTTAGTAGGCCTTATATTTAGGCAATCAGCTCTCTGTTCACTGAAATTGATTAGATTGCATCAAGACTGTTTAGTTGTTGTTTGGTCTGGTATATGCTGAAAGTTCAAATACCCGGGGTACTGTTTCTGTTTGCTTTGTTTTAACTGTGTTTACTTGTTAGATAACTGCTGGTTACTATATTACACAATGATTGGTTTCATTGTCGTTAACCAATGCTGTTATCTGAATGCTGATGTGTTTCAGCACCATAACTTCAGTTGAACGTCAGTGCTTTGTTGTAAATGACAGATAAGTGTTACATATTGCACCGTATAAGTTGTATCTGGTTTATTTCGTGCATGAGTAAAGTCATACTAAATAACTGTAGAGATGTTTCTACTATGAAGAGAAAATATGAGGTGAGGATGCTGTTCAAGAATGTTTTTCTTCTGAGATTTACATGTTTAGAAATGTCTGTTTGCTGTGCTGATTCTACTAAAGGGCATTGGAAGGAAACATGATTTTGCACTGAATATAAAAGACACCTACAAAGAGAAGTATGCTACCGTATGTTGTTTAGTTCTAAGGAAAGACTTTGCTACCATTGTCATTTTTGCCTCTCAATGATTTGTATCCTAATGTTTACAAGGTGAGAAATAGGAGCTGTTATGGGTGTGTATCATATTTATCTATGTGTTGCACTGTTGAACTAATAAGACCAGGGCATATGGGCAACACTGATTTTCTTGCTGCGAGTTAGAGATTAATTAAGATTTATAGTGTGTAGCCAAAGCCAGTAGGTGATTAGCTTAGCTTAGCATAAGGGCTGGAAAGAAGGAGAAACAACAAAAAACATCTGTCAACTAACAGGTCTAAAGTCAGGCGGCAACCTCCGGTCCTGCCGAGTGAAGCCAATGAGGAAGTGTCTTAAAACTTGCATCGCCCAGCAGGGGGCGACTCCTCTGGCTGCAAAAAGAAGTCATATTGTATGGAAGTCTATGAGAAAATGACTCTACTTCTCGCTTGATTTATTACCTCAGAAAACATTACAAACATAAGTTTATGGTCTCAATCTCTAGTTTCAAGTCTTCTTCAATACAGCATCATGTTCAATTAGTAAATGATGGTCCATTTAGAGTAAAATAGACCATAAAGCAGAGTCAGCTTTTTGGCAGTGATTGACAAGTCGCTGCTGCTACAAGAGTCATATACTGGGTCTCTACTTCCATTCAGCGGTTGCAAAAAGTCAAGATGGTGACGGCCATAATCCAAGATGGCGGGAAAAAAAACGCCGAACTCAGGGGGTTCATAAATCAGTCCCCCGCCCAATAGGTGACGTCACGATAACTACGTCCACTTCTTATATACAGTCTATGGACTAAAGCTTACTAATTATCAATATCTCATTCGTTCGTGGTGTACTTTGTAGTTTCAGGAGGAGTTTTGTAGTGCAGCTATTTTACAACCCCGCAGTGACAACAACCTGCTCAAGTATTTGGCCAAGATGGACGTTAGGTACTTAAAGTATTCAGAAAAGAGGCCAAAACTTTGCAAAGAAAGAGGCTGTGGGATAAAGCCTAATGCTTCTGGAATTACTCATAGTATGATTTTATTGATTAGTAAGATTTAGACATGCTGGTAGCAGATTTTTTTACTTTAGAGAGAGCAAGGCTAGCTGTGTCCCCCTGCTTCCAGTCTTTATGCTAAGCTAAGCTAAGCTAATCACCTCTTGGCTCCAGCTCCATACTCAGCGGACAGACATGAGAGTGGTATCAATCTCCTCATCTAACTCTTGGCCAGAAAGAGAATAGAATATGTCTTCAAAATGTTACGCTATTCCTTTAAAGCTGTCTGTTTTTCCTACATATATCGATACATATATAGATTTTGCTTGTCAACTTCAGCTGTATTGATTTCTAATGTTGTCACTCAATCAAAACACATGAAAGCCCATGTATCCTGGTCTACAGACTGAGTCAGTCTTTTACACTGACAGAATTCAGGACCCCTCACCTCCATCTACTGTCAGGGGCCCCTAAACCCCCTAGCAGCATCCCCTGCAGGGCAGTATATACTGGTGTACCCTCTGTGAAAACCTCAGCACACTTTCAGTGCCTCTGAACAATGTTGCCAATATACCACTGACTGACTGACTGACTGGATGGATGCCTGGACGACTGATATCCTGAGGCTGTGTGTGTTTTCTGACAGATGAATAAACGTGCAGATGATATTAATAACCAAGCTGAGTTGATGATTATTACAGTGAATGTTCGTCTCATGTGTTCCCTTCCTCGGCTCAGCTCAGAGCGCTCTGGGGGAAATAACCACTCTGTGGGCTGATGCTGTTATTGGCTCTCAGGGAGGAGACGCTCTCAATAGCCTGGTTTCTAATGCACTGACAGCCAAGCTTTCAAGCTACTCGGTAAATTATTTCTGCCACAAAAGCTGTTCTTGTGCCCCTGGTAGTTTGTTTGCCTGTCAGCAGGATATCTCATAATTCTTATAAACAGATTGCCTGAAATGTGATGTACTGGCCTCAGGTTTAAGTTTGGATTTCTGCCTTTGGATGGTTCTTTCTCTTGTTTGTTAACAATGAAATCAGTGCTTGAATTTGGCCAGTACTCACCAGTATGAGTACTGGCACATTGATGTCTGTCAAACTTCTGTATTAGTACAGAAAAAATTGAACACATGCCTGTTCTGAACGGGCCCAGTTCTTGGCCTGTGGTGTTGCTGCTTGCAGCTTTCTTGAGAGCTGCTCATACAAACAATTTCTCAACACTGCGCTTTCTTGGGTCCTCAGCAATACACTGCAATGCTATACCATACAGTTGTTGCATCACACACCCAAGTCACAGTCAGAAACACCGGTGAAATACATTCCAGTTCAGGAAAAAACACCAGATGCAGACTTAAAGCTAGGGTGGGTAATTTCTTTACTGTAATATTTGGCAAAACTGTCCTAATAGCCAGTCAGCTATACAGTCAGAAACACCGGTGAAATACATTCCAGTTCAGGAAAAAACACCAGATGCAGACTTAAGGTAGGCAACTAAAAGGGCCCAAAACAGCTATAGTTTAATAACGATGTTTACATATGAAGACTATTGAAATATGTTACCATTCTAACTGATTGCACCCCAAAGCACTTAAAAAATATGCAACTAAACTGTACTTACTGTGTACTTCTACTTTTTTGTTCCCCATTGACCTGATTAAGAAATGTTTCTGGTTAACTATTAGAATTGGAATTTGAAAAGCTCCACTTGAACAAACATTAAATACAGAGGATGTCATTTACAATTAGCGTTTGCTTTGATATAACAACTGCAGTTATAAAGTATGGCATGGTAACATTATTAGTTTTACAAGTTTATCAAATCATACACCGGGAAATACAGTTCTACTGAGGGGGAAAAGCGGCATATTACTCACAGTCACAATGGTGAAATATACACCGCTTCGATTCTGCCTCCAGTTGCTGACTCCAGGGAAATGAAGAACGGTCCGATTGTACAGTAAGTTGGCTTCATCCAGCATCCAGCTGCAATAGGAAACAGCCCGCTGCAGGCGACATGCTCGACTTTGCGGAGGCTTGCTGAGTTTCCATAGATTGTATGAGCAATGTTTGCTTCTTCTTCTTCTGTTTTGGTTTTATGGCAGGTGGCAACTAGTGTTAAGGTGCATTACAACGTGTTGTTCACTTGTTTATTCAATGTTTATTAATATTGAACGTGAACTTGGGTCCTCAGCAATTCCCCCGCCAAGAGTGAAGTGGATCGGATGAACTGTTTTTGAGGTATGCGAGGGATAGGTAGATATTCCTTAGTTAGTGAGATAATATAACTTTTCTGCACAATTCATGCCCTCAAATGCTGCAGAGGCATTGCATGAGGTTTATAATACAGCACGTTTTATTAAATTCCAAACACTGAATGAAACTAGTGAATAAACTTCATTACACTTTCCATACTAAATGTTTATCCCTGCAGTGCCAGCTCACAATTTTGCAAGTCTCCGTGGTTCAGAAATGTTCAGCTAACATTTGCTTCAAACTGACAGTTGAGGTAGATGATAGACAATCAAATTCACTCAGACAACAATATGAACTCTCACTATAGAGCTGACTTAACAAATGCACTGGGTTTTAATTGGTCGTGGCAAAAATGTAGCAGTAGTTCTGGACACAAATCTTTCTCAAACTATCCAGTAAAATTTGTATCCGAAGAAACTTACAGACAAAAATGTTCCATGTAGTTGCTCAACCATAGGACCCTTTATATTACATTATATAGGAAAGAAAGGTGCCTGTCTGAAAACACCTTAACGTCTAGCTTATGTCAATGATCATGAGGAGTTTGGAGAGAGTACATTTTTCTCACTTGCAGATTATAATTATATGTATACAGTATTTATATATTCAGGCAAAAAGATCATCAACAAGACATTGATAAACCACTCAACAACACATAACATGGACAGTGGGGAGGCACAACTAGCCTAAGGTAAAAGAGCAACTGCATTCTTACTTAATCCTGAATCATTCCAGAATTGTAGTTCCTATTTTCACTTATCATATATTTGTTATTTTGCTGTTCTATGAAGAAGATGTAAAGAAATTGAGCCATCATTACAATGTCAAAATGTCTATATGATAAGATATAGATCTTTTTATTGCCATTCTGTTGCTAGGGCAACAGCTTTGGTCTCTGTTTACTTCCTGCCAGCTACTGCAATGACAAACATTGTAACAGGAAATACAAAGGGGTCAATTTAGAATAGTTATGTTGTCAAGTAAGTAAGGCCTTTATTACAGTATGTTTTAAAAATGATATACAGTTGTTAATAATGTTAAACCTGTGTGTTTGCTGCAATGACATTACAAATGTCCTACCTGGTCGGACTCAATTGATTCACTGTAGTTTTCTTGAGTTTAGTTATTTTTTGAGTGCCTTTTTTTCATTTCTATTTTATATCTCACATGTACCACAAAAAAGAGGCCTGACAACCACGGACACATTGCCGAATTCTCCGATTCCAGTCATCCAGGCCCTGCTAGAGGACTGTGGGTCAGTAAGGCACACAGTTGTTTGGACATTTATAAGGAAGTGATGACCCCTCTGTGGAAACTGGATTTTTCCTGGAAGAGACACAGAAACACAAGCACACACACACACACACACACACACACACACACAAAGAGAGACAGCAATAGCTCGTGCCAGTATTTTTTGGGGCTTAATATGAAAGACAGCTGTAGATTTCCAATCGTGTCTCAGAAAGCAACAGTGGTCTTTGTTCCACTGTTAAAACAAAACAGTGGAGGAAGCGGGGGAGACGTTTAAAAACAGGAAGTCAATCAGTGAGTAGATGCAAAACGGCAAACAACTAGCTTCAGGGTGGCATTTGAAGGGCATCAAAATGTGTTTATATTGTGCATTTCTGAAAAATAGTGGCTGAATATGTGCATATAACGTGTTTAAAGCAACTAGAGTAATATATATTAGCAATAGATAATAGTTGCATATCTATTTTCTCTATTTTCATATCTCTGACTATGAGTATAGTTATTAACATTTTGATTCTATGCTTAAAAGTTACCGTGACATTACTTACTTGAATGACATCTGCTGAAAAAAATAGTTTAGACTGATGGATAGATTTTATTTATCCTCATGGGAATTTGCATGTCACAGCAGCAGTACATGAATGAGCCACATGGTACACAGAATAATGCAAAAGAGAAGGTTAAACACTAGTACTAACATAAAAGTAACAAAGTATTCCCTTTTAAACATGTGCATGCATTCAAGTGAGCAAACTGCTATAGTGCAAAAAAAAGTTACCAACTTTGCTGCTCTTGACGGGCACCTTGTATTGAAAGTATTACACATTTACGGCCCACTTTTGTCTAAGACCTTAAGAACATTATAGCAGTTAAGTTGTTGAACAGCTTAAACTCGTGCAGAACAATTCATAACAGGCTGTAAGATGAAATACTTTTGAGAATCAAATGACCTTACAAGAAGTTTAAAGAGTCTATACTCATGGGTACTGGAGCTGCAATGATTATTTGCTCAACCAATACGTTGATTAACAGAAAAGGAAACTGCAACCATTTTTTATAGTCCATTAATTGTCATTTTTTAAATCATTATCTACCAGTTTTCAGCCTCTCAAATATGAATATCTGCTGGTTTTTCTTGGTAAAAAATATAAACAAAAATAAACAATGTGTTTGGGTTTAAGACTGTTTGGACAATCATAGGACAACCTATGACTGATTAAAAATAGGAGGAGCCCTTGGGTACAATAATCATAACTGTGGATGAAATGTGGCTTTGGTAAACTCGGACTTAGATCAAAAAAGGCACACTGCGTGATTTCCTTTCATTGATTATTCCTTTTGCATCTAGACCTGCAAACATGCATGTCACATCAACGTTTTCACTAATGCATTGTCTGATTATTAAATACTGAATGATAAAGTATGTTTTTTAAATAAAAAGGGCATTTGCTATTATGACCAAAGGGGATCGCTTGTAAGTTACCAAACTGTTTTGACATTCTTGTTATTTAGCGCCCTCTACTGGTAATGACACAGTAAGACATGTACTGTGATCTTGTATATGGCCATAAAGGCTGAGTAGAAAGTTGTGATATTAAGATTTTAAATATTAAGTTAGTATTTGTATGTGTTTTGGGCTTTTTTAAATGAATTGTGACCAAATGAATTGTTGCCGTGCTTGTAGAAAAAGCCCATTTATCCTTTAATATTTATAGTGTACAATTTCTAGTGGTGGAAAGTAACAAAGTAAATTTACTCAAGTATTGTACTTATATAAGGTTTTGAGGTACTTGTCGTTTACTTGATTATTTCCATTTTATGGTACTTTATACACCACCACATTTTGGAAGCCAATATTGTACTTTCTACCCGGCTAAATATAAATTACTTTGCAGCTTCAGATTATCAATACAAAAAATAAATCAACTAATTAATAATGATGTATTATTATGGAATAAGCTATTATGGATTTAGATCTGAGTACTTCTTCCACGACTGCCATATTTAAACTGTGTTGAGATGATAAATATTTGGCAACGTGTTCCACATCATTATTGTTTCTTTTATACTATTTGCATATTTATTTCTTAAAATCAGCATTTATGTGGATTCTCACATATTCGTTTAAAGTGCACTTAAAAATCCAACTGAGTGTAACACAGCAACCATGTGCAACATTGGTTTACTTCTTTCCCTCCATGGCTGGGGGCCAGTGGTTTGAGGTAAAGGTAGCTGAAGCACTGGGTTGGGTGGTATAGGCCCTTTTCACAGAAGCCTTTTTGACATCTCATTAGAGGGTAAATACAGGTGTAAATAATCACATTTATTATGGCCATGTTGCATTTAGGTGGACTAAGTCCTGGTTTCGTGCATGCTGGCTCACTGGAACGGCTGTGACACACAAAACAGTATGGGTACATAATTAGTATTATCAACAAAAATTATGTTTACCCCGATATGACGTGTCAAAAACGGCTTCTGTTAGAAGGACCTATGAGTAGAGAGAGCAGGCACCGTCCTCAAAGTGCCTGCCTGCACGAAAAGTCGGCAGTCTGGTGAGGCACCTCCAGCAGAACATCTGTCTGCACCGAGTGCAAGTCATTGTGTTACATCCTCCGTTCTTCTACAACGTAGAACACAACCACATATGCCTTGTCAAAGAAACAGTGGTCCGAAACAGTCCGAACATTATAATGTGTCTGTAAACACATGCTTGTCTGTGCTCATGTGTATGTGTGCAAATAAGTGCTAATAGGTGAATAACTGAATACCTGTATTTTACAGAAGCAGTGAGGACAGTACTTGCTGTTGAGCTCCTTCCAGTCCTCACTCAGAGTCTCCTCCAGATCGCCCAGCATTACACTTCGCCCGTACCTGTTCTCCAGGAGGTGCTGCCTCTGCTTACTGCTACTGGCATAGTCGTCCCACAGAGCCATCAACCCCTCTGAGACACAAACAGAACACCGCTTCAGACACACATCTGCATCCACCCAAACCAGTGTTGGAATGTAACGAGGCTCATTTACTCAAGTGCTGTAATTAATAAAAAATTTGAGATACTTTACTTCTGACTTTCATTTAAATGTCACTTTCCTGCCACTACATTTTAGAAGAAATATTACACTTATAACTTCACTACAATTTTTTGACAGCTTTAGTTACTAGTTACTTTACAAATTAAGGAGGCTGCATTTAACACATACAAGGAGTTTCATTACCAATTAAAAAACACAAAAATACACCCAAGCACACATGCATATGCTTGTACTTTGGGACTGTGGCAGGTCTGCATTGGCTTGCTGTGCTGCCTTTATTTTTGTTGTCCCCTTTTCCAGACACGTATCTGTTCCATGGTAGGTCTTCCTGCATTTGACACAGAAGGCAAAGCTGCAAACACTGCACTGGGCTGCTGTGCTGGATTTCTCCACAATGACGGCCGAACCACAAACAATTCGAGGACAGTACACCACATCTACCATGGGGGGAGGAAAGAAGAGACATGAACCGCATGTAAAATGAAATACATTTTTATCAGTAAGAATGCGCAAAAAAAAATTATTGTTTTCTGTCAGCTTTATTGTTACAATTAAATCACCTGCTTGGATTTGAAAAAACACATTTAAATACACTCCTGCAGTGACCAATGAGAAAAATCTATTAAATTCTTTGACTTCTCCAGGGAAATTACTATACTCTTAGCTCTGGTTATTCTGATGAATTAAGGTTTTGAAAACATCATCAGTTTAACAAGAATTCAGGGAAAACATACCAGCCATGCAGTCCAGAGTAGATTGTAGCAGGAGACGATCATAGCGGCTGAACAGCTCGTCTCCTACCAGACACTTCACCTACCAAACGGCAGAAATTTGTTGAATGATGTTGGTATTGGTGTACAGTATCTCTGCATATTTGCATAAGTACCAAGAAAATGCATTTTAGAAAAGCCAAAGGCGCGGATGCAGAAATTTAGAAAAGTATTGCCTTTAAATAGTATGCAAACCAGAAACAACAGCCACATCTCCAGTGGTGGAAAGTAACTTTGTACATTTTTCTGTACATCGGTACAGTACTGAGGTACTTTCTGTTTTATCCTACTTTAAATTTTACTCCCGATACATCTTACAGGAAAATATTGTATTTTTTACTCCACTGCATTTCATTATTATAGTGAACTATTTGCTTAGAGGTTTAAAAAAATTACACAAAACATATCATCTTACAAAATATGATATGAATATTTACATGTCAAACCATCAATAATGATATAAACTCAATTTTGCATAATGACATTTTTACATTTAACAAATTTTGAATACAGGCCATTTAATGTATTTTCAAATTGTAGTATTGCTACTTTACTTAAAAGGGACAGTGTGTATCATTTAGGGATCTATGAGCATGAATGGAGTATAATATTCATAACTATGTTTTCATTGGTGTGTAATCACCTGAAACTAAAGATTATTGTGTTTTAGTTCGCTTAAAATGAGCCCTTCATATGTACATAGGCATCGGGACTTCTTCAGAGAGTCCACTGTGTTGCACCACCATGAAAAGAGGGGTATTAAGTTGGATGCAATCTGCAACCACACCACTAGATGCCACCAAATCCTGCACACTGTCCCTTTAAGTTAAGGATCAAAGTACTTTTTTCCAGCACAGTTGTAAAAAACTAATTTTGCAATCTTGCCCATTATCTTAAAGTCTCAAAAACACAAGAAAGAGCCTAAAAAAGAAACTGTAGTTGTCAGGGAGAAGAGACAGACAGATCAGGATCGTACCTGTGAAGGTGTTGGGGTGGCAGAGCAGTCGGCCTCAGGACAGGTGACACCCTTGACGTTGCCCTCTGTTATCAGGAGCGTGCAGAACTTGGTGAGACAGGCCTTGCAGAAGATGTGGCCGCACTCGGGCAACTGGAAACAGTCTGAACCGAGCAAGCCAGCAAAACACACACCGCAGTCAAACACCGTGAGTGAAAACGCTTTCTCTGTCTGAGCCGCATTATAGATCAAGAGCTGGGACAGGAGAGTTTGTGACGGAGTAAGCGAAAGATCAGAGCGCATTTGGTCTGCATTCTGAGGGGATTCTCTTGGGTGGATTGGCAGAGAAGCAGCTCCTTGGTCACTTTGATCCAGTGGTTCTGAGGAGCCAGGGGGAAGTAACACTGAGGCTGACACATCCCCATTGCTTTGATCTGACGGATCAAATGGAAGATGCTTTGATTTGCCTGCCAGTGAGGACAGATCATTCTGGTGGTCGGCCTTAAATTCTGAGGTTTGGAGGGTCTGCTCAGCATCCCTTGAGTCTTTGCTGCTCCAGTCTGAGGTTGAAGGATCTTGGCCATCAGCAAGGACCACTATCGGATGCTCAACTTCCAACGATGGTGCGGTAAGGTCTGGTTTACAAAGATTTAAGACGGCACAACCCGGGGCGTCTTGATTATTCTTTGGTTCAGCATCCTGGCTATCGTACTGGGTGCTGTGTTCATCCGAGGGGAGCTCCAGCAGAGTATGGATGTCCACGAACCTGAGGGCATCTTCTTTCAGAAACTGTACCCAGGAGAAGAGCACCACAGCGCCGCCCGTGGCCTGGTAGAGATCTGTGAGCTGAGCACTCAGGGCAGAGAGCTGTGGGAGGTGAGGGCAAATAGACTGATGTAATATTTATTGACCCTCTGCAATAACTTTCATCTCCCTCGGTCTTTGTGATATAGAAAGGTTGTAAACATAACCAATAATGTTTTAATTGACACACATTGCTCGGCTTTTCTTTTTGATTACCTGTGTGTGTGTCAGCCAGCTGCAGGTGAGAGAGAAGGAGGGAGCGGAGGAGGATGGGTAGTCCTCAGGTAGTTCAAAGGTCAGAAGCAAAGGTGGAAGGAATGATATCTCATACTGCCTCAGCGTTTCACCTAAGGGGGGGGGAAAAACAATAAGACAACCTTAAATATTCAATACCAAAACATTCCTGGTTTCCACATAATTTTTCATGCTTTCACAAATTGATTTAATACATTTCTTGTAATTAAACTTTGTAATAATAATTCCCATGGCAAGAAAAAAATTTGCGCACACGCTTCTGATCATGTCAATAAGAACATCATATTGCTCTAGCAAGTTTATTTACCTTCTTTCAGAGTCACTGTGAAGTCTGCAGGGAGCTCAACAGACACTCGGATCTCTCCGGCGGACTTCGACTCATCTCGGACGAACTCTTCGGAATCAAAAATACTATTGAGAGCGAGCAGTTCGTCTTCCTGCTCCTCCATGTCCGCATTCATAGCTCCAGTCACAACAAAACTCCACTTCCCACTGGCACTGTCAGAGAAGATGCTTGTTAAAAAAAAAAAGAAAAACTCTTCTCCTTGCTGGAGTTTTTCTGAACAGACTGTTTCGGTGCCCTTGTCTGCTCAAACAATAACTTGCAGGTCTTTTTAGTGTTCAATCCAAGGTGTGCATCGCCGCCCCTGTTGACTCATCCTTGTATGATGCAAGGCGCAGGACACTGCAGTAACCTTTCCTTACTGCTGATATGGTAACAACATTAGGTCATTTACGGTAATCGGTGTTGTACTCACCTTTCTTTTCCACAAATAATCCTGATAATATGATGTTTTTAACAACGCTCTGGGTAAGAAATTCAAACAAGAATACGAGATTTATTTGAGTTGTGCATTTAATACATTTTGCAGATATCTAAGAAAGGTATATGAATACGAATATAAAAGTACATTCACTCAATTAATAACATTTTTATACTACTTTACATTTTTTTACAGAGGAAAATATTATACCTCTCACTCCACTACATTTAATTGACAGTTGTAGTTACTAGTTCCTTTTCTGATTTAGATTTTACTTAAAAAAAACAAAAAACCTATGATAACCTTGAAAAGCACAATACATTATTAAAAGTTATTGTTTGGCTCGTTGCCCTTCCCATGCCCTTTAATTTAAATATTAGTTTGAGGTACAAAGAGGTAACATTGTCCAACATTTCACAACAAAAAGCAGGTTAGACAAAACTACCAAACATTAATACAAATTTGTGAAGCATTACGTTGGTTCTACATCTTTCTTCTCCCATTAATCATCTCCAATCCCTTACATTTATCTTGTTTGAGACAAGTTGTGTCCCTTCAGAGGGGCCCAACCCCTAGGTTGGGAATACAACTGGACTAAGATACCTACTAATATATAAAGTACTTTAAACTCACTCCAAATCGACCAGCAAAAAAAGTAAAATGTTGAATGCGCATTGTGGTATCAGTATTAACTATCTAATAATGTCATATAATAAAAGATCAGTCACAGGGGACACATCTCTGCAGAACATGTATTTTTTGATACTTGAAGTACAATTTACTCATAATAGTTCTGTACTTTTATTTGAATGAAATGGTAATTGAAAGCTCTGGAAAAGTGGAACTTGAGTTTTTCATACTTTTAACTGATTCATTCAAATATCAACCAACGGTATTATGGAAATTAAGATTACCAACGGTGATAGCTGTGGTCAGAATGTTTAGATCTAAAAGAAATCATATGCCAAAATCTGGTTACCACCAGATGATTAATTTCCTAATTATGCAAATGTAGACATTCAGTGTTCAATAGCCCAGATAGGGACATCAATGTTACACTATTATTGTAATACTATAACAGATTGCAATCTCACAGGTATAAATATACCGAAGAGAAATGATTATGGCACAAAATATTGTCATCACCATTCAGCCTAATAAATAAATATAAGACTTAAAGAATAGGAGAAAGAAATTATGTAACAGAAGTGCATTGCAATATGAGGTTGATAGAGTTGTACTTCTGCTATAATTAAGCATGTGAAGTTTTTGAATCCATCAGTTGCAGCTGTAGTTCTCCTTCAGGTTGACTTGGCTCTCCAAGACCTTCTCTGCCATGCTCATGGGCTTGGGGTCTCTCTGGGATTTCAAGTTGACACGCAAGGGCTTGGGGACTGTTTTGGACTTCAACATGACAGTCAAGGGCTTGGGGACTGTTTTGGACTTCAACATGACAGTCAAGGGCTTGGGGACTGTTTTGGACTTCAACATGACAGTCAAGGGCCCACTGCCTCTTGGGGATTTAAACACAACACTCTTCTGGATTCCATCAGCAGATGCTGGATTAAGAGAGAGACAGATAGACAAAGTATTTACATGCGCTGTTCATCCAAAAGATAAAACCAAATAAATATTTCCCAGATAGCGTACATCATCACTTTGTCCTACACATTTTACAGATTCAAAACACTGGCAAAAGTTACACATTGTCATTTTATTAAATGCTTATTTAGTGAAATATCTGATCTGCTCTTTGGTAGGGTTTGGGGTCTGGTGTCTGGTTTGCTGGGTTCTAACTGTGGGATGGAGAGGCCCTGATTCCCACCTGTCACCCGGATACACTCTCCCTTGTGTCTTTCATCCCAGGCTTTCAGTTTGCAGTTCCTGGAACAATAGAAGACCTTGCGGCAGCGGCTACATGCGGTCAGCTTCATGGACACGGAGCGACCGCATTGATAGCAGAAATTTAACGCTGGTTTCCTAAGAAAAGATTGACACGGTTGGAAACTGGCTCCTGAAAGATGTTTGTTTCCTTGTTTTGACAAATTGGGTAAAGTACAGGTTCGAATGACAGGGAAGATAAAATGGACAAAATGACCATGAATGTATGTGTGTATGTACCTCTGCTTTTCTGTTTGCAGTGATACACTTTCACAGCTGTGGAGGGACTGGTTCGAAGAAATGGCCCCTGCATCTGTGTAAACAAACCTCTCTGTGCTACTGGTACATCACACACACATATGCTTCCAATAACAGCCATAATTAAAAACATTGATAAACAAACAAATATAGTATATCTTGTACTGACTATTCGACTTTAGGCGTTGTTCATTCTCTAAATCTTCTTTTATTCTCTGGCCAGCAATCTGTCTCAGCAGATCTCCCATCATGCTCAGCAGCTGGCGCCGTGCTTTGAATGTTTCCCTCTCCAGATTGTTCAGAGCGTGGAAGGGAGTGTTGGCAATACGCAAGTCCTATACAGTAACATATAACATACATACAGCTATTCAGATGAAATCATGCCAAAAATAAATAAACAATCACCACAAAGTACTCAAAGCCTTCTCTCTGTGTGATACTAAACTATATAATCTAAGTTTATAAATGCCACAAAGACGACTTGATTCAACTCCTTCTGTGTCTAAAGGGGCAAAATATTAGAAACACATGTCAAAATAATGCAGTGTGGAACAACTACTCGACCAACTATGGGCACAAAAAGAACCAAAAGTTGAAACACAGTCTCAACAAAAACTAATCCTTATAATGTCTACAAAAGCATGATTTGTTGAAAGGCTTTGGTAATTGACTGAATTGAACTTAAATGCATACAGTGTTTCTACAGTTACCTGTTTGAAGGAGTAGTGTGCATAGTCGACTGCGGTTCCCACAACGTCACCCACCATTACTGGCATCAAGATGTCGGCACCAGCCTCAGCTAACATCCCCAACTACATCAAAGACACGCGCAATACACAGTTCAACTGTATACTTTTAAATGACTCAATGTAGAGATAGATTTTTTGCTTACTATTTCGACAACTGTAACATACAATCATTTCAATAACTATTTCTAAGTGAAATTAACTGTGACTTATTTGAAGTCACCAAGAATCAAGTTAAATGTGTTGTTTTAAATGTGTAGTTGCACGTAAAAAAAATCACTTTGAATCTGGGTGTTTCACATACTCAGTGAAAAATCATCTTTTCACACTTTTATACATACAAAAATAAGTGCATATATATATAAAATAAGTGAATTAATGTTTCACTCTACAGTTTGCGTATTTGTCAAACCTTTTTGTTCTTCATCTATGGCCATGTGTCTTTGTATGTGTGCTTGTGTGCGTACCAGCTTAGCTCTGTTGCCACCTAAGTGGTAGTTGACGTTTGCTAGGGCACAGAGGGCGCTTCCCACCCTGTTGCCCAGGGGGATGTTGGGATCGGCGCCTCCGTTCAACAGCTCCTCCACTGCCTGAGTAGGGAAAAGAAAAAGGTTCAGGACAGAGTGAGGCCTTGTAGGCTTGCACAGTATATGTCTATGTGTGAGCCTGTGTGTGTGTGTGTGTGTGTGTGTGTGTGTGTGTGTGTGTGTGTGTGTGTGTGTGTGTGTGGTCTACCAGGTCATTGCCACTTGCTATAGCCAGGGACAGAGGTGAGTGTCCACTCCAGAGGAGGTCTGTGCTGGCTCTGTGGGAGAGCAGGAGGGCTACCACCTTGCTGGCATTCTGCATAAAAAAGATATAGATTCATTTAAATGGAACATAATATAATATAATTATGAGCAAACCTCGTGATTTATGTGATTTTCTGCCTTGCAATAAATTATATCCTGTAATTGTTAAAGATATTAAACTTACTGCTTCGCCAGAATATTACTTTGCTTTGTTCACGAAACATTGAAAGTCATGCTATTGACTTTCATTTCAAAGTAAAATGAATAAGATACTCAAAACAAAACAATAGTTTGAGCTCTGCATGCATGTGACAAGTATTCTTTGACATTCTGGGACACTGGGTAAATAAACTCAACATGATTGGTTATCATGTCTGCAACCTGCTACAGATTTGAACAGTCAATAGAATCAT
The DNA here is from genome assembly GCF_027596085.1 of Anoplopoma fimbria. Classification (NCBI taxonomy): domain Eukaryota; kingdom Metazoa; phylum Chordata; class Actinopteri; order Perciformes; family Anoplopomatidae; genus Anoplopoma; species Anoplopoma fimbria. The sequence continues at coordinate 9,517,898 of NC_072456.1, forward strand.
ATTTCATCAGCGATAGTGCGTATAGGTGTGAGCGGGGCTAGTACAGTATGTACTGACCTGATAGTCACTGTCTCTCTGGCAGGCCATGTGCAGGGCCGTTCGGCCTCCTTCTTTGAGATTTAGGTCATCATTGGTGCTCACTGATTCCTGGGCCTTCATGAAAATCTGTAAAAAAGATCTAAGACTAAAACTCTTTTCTTACAAGTTCAACCATCACCTTAAATATAACTAATAAGGTTTAAGGACAGAAACACGCGGACCTTATCTTGTTCACAGATCTCATTCTGGTCGCATGCCCGTGCGTCTGGGTCAGTGATAGCGTGGAGCAGTAACTCTGTGATTCTGGGACCTGCTGGACCTGGCAGTGCTGCAGCAACATGTAGGGGATAAAGACCTTTCCTCTGCAAAAAAGGGATGAGAGGATGAGGGAAACGTGTGCTCTGCTTGTTTATGTTTTTTTGTTTGTATGAGTTTTGAGACATCTCATTTGTTTTCTCAGTGGGTGTGTATCGTGTGACATTACTAAAAAAGTTCAATAACTTAAAAAATATCATTTTCTACCTCAGGAGGAAGGGGAATATCAGTGCGAGCTCCACACAGCAGAAGTCTCCTGACGGCCTCAGTGTCGGCCGCCATAATGGCTAAAAAGAGAACAGGCATGGGGACCCTGGATGCGTTGGGGTCAGCTCCCCGTTCCAATAACAGTTTCAGGGTGTTCAAACGAACACGGTGTCTGGTCAGACAGTCACATTACCAACAAAATCAGTGTTATCAGAACAGAACAAACAGCACAAGAAAAGCAAGTATAGAGAGACAGAACTGACTCAATTTTCATGGCAGCCATTTTGCGTACAGTCTCCTGTGTGTCGGAGCGCTGAGGGAACCCGGTGCGACTCAGTGCCTCTGCTGAGCGCTGCATCACTTCCTCCGTGACCTGGATGGTATAGCTGCTGACGGAGCAGGCGGAGTCAAAGGTCGGTTTTTGGGTCAGTTCTTTGCCTTTGCCCTGCTGCAGACAGAGTTGAGTAGACAACAGCAAGTTCAAAAACCTTTTAAAACGAATGATGAGATGGGATCTCTGTGCTTTATACCTGATCTCTTCCTGCTGCCTTAGCACGACGTTCCTTCCACTGTACGCTGCCCAGTGCAATGTGACCATCCAACACCTGAATGAAGCGCTCCACACCAGGCACGTCCTCACTTCCTCTCTCTTCTCTCTCCTTCATATCCTCCTCATGATCATTCCTTACTCTATTCTCCGCATCTTCCTCTTCCTCCTCCCTCACCTGAATATTCTCTTCTCTTGACCCTGTTTCTCTTCCACCACTACACACATCTTCCTCTCTCTTCTTAAATTCTCTTTGCATCTCTTTCACCTCACTTTCTCCATTTTCCCATGTTTGATCACATCTGCTCTCCATCTCTCTTTCCTCCCCTCTGCTGTCATCCACTCCTCTGATCCTCTCTTTAACCTTTCCCTCTCTTCCCGTCTCATTGCCGTCACTTTCCTCTCCTTCTCCTTCTCCCTCTTTCTCGTTTCCCTCCTCCTCCTGTAGGTCTCCAGTGTCTGTAGGAGTCTCAGGTTCATTAATTCCAGCCCACTGCTCACTGTTATTAGACCCAACACTGCTGTGATGTAAGATGTGCTCTGTTAGTTTTTCTGCTGTCCTGAAAATACCAAAAATAAATAGGGAAACTTAAATGAATACATCAGCTTTTTTTTAAGACATAACTGGTCAAAGGATGGTTGTGTTATTGGTGAAGTCTGTTAATAAACCTGGGTGTGTCTGTGGTGAAGTCCACTTGGCTGATCTGGGGACTGTTCCCACACACAGATGGAGACCTCAAATCCTGATGACACATTACAGTCAAAGTTGTTTAATTCCATTCGTCTGTACATAACAAGGTTCATATACATACATGTGAACTACAGATCTAGAAGTTATTAGGAAACATTAGGTGGAATCTTACTTGCGTTTTGGAGGGTGTCTCAGCCAAAGTGGTGTTCAGAGACTGAAAAGGGTAGTAGAGGACATGACACACAGCCAGGGCAGACATGCCTTCACAGTTCAACTTGTCAACATCGGCACCCATATCCAACAAAAGCTGGATTACATCATTATGGCAGTTTACCTGACAGGTTCAGGAAACAGAAGGAAACAGTCAGTGAGGCAAACATGAGAATAAAAACAAAGAATAAACATTTTAATTTTTTTTAAATTTATTTAACTTTTTTGTTTTATTATTATTGTATTGTAAAGAAAATAAAAATAAACATTGTAAAACCTTGATTGGATAACAATCAAAGAGCAAATGAGTGAAAAACCAAATCAATAAACTATGGGCAAACAAATCGTATAAAGTGTTACTGTGGCAGCGATCAGTCCACTGTGTCCCTGTGAATCTGCTACATCATAGTGGACCAAACCCGTCTGGAGGATTTGTGACACTGCCTGCAGATCCCCCCTGGAGGCGTGCTGGATCAGCAATTCTGAACTGACTTCCAAAGGCCCTTTAGGACCAAAACTTTCCCTGTTCAGAGCGAGAACAGCTGCCACATCCCAGCCCACATTTCCAGCCTGTAGTCTGGGAGACACACACACACAAATTATATTAACACAAATGTTATTTCAGCTTATTTACAAAACTATACATACTTGTACATGATAATGTATGTCTTCTTTTTACTCCTTACTGCTGCCAGCAAAATGTGTTTTGGTACAATGCTAATACTTTTTTTAATGTATGTCTGACCTGTGTTTGTGGATGTGAGCCAGCATGCGGGGCTGTAAGGGCAGGGGGGCGAGTGGGTCTCGCTCATAGCCTTGGTGCAAATAAGAATCTGGCTCCCACAGCTCGCCATAGAAGTGCTGATCCAGCTCTTTCCTTCGCCCAGGGGGCAACGGCAAGTGATCACCATCTGTTGAGTAACTCTCTATACCGGCGGGGAGGATAAATTCATCTGACAGCTGATCTCTGTCTGTATCCACCTGAGGAGGATGGAGAATGAATTAATCTGTTGTGGGTTAAGTCACAAAGCTAATATTCATAGTTGTTTATTATAGCTGTACTTCCTACCTCAGAGTCTGCTCTGGCCTCTTGCTGTAGAACACTAGTGGGAGGCTGCTAGGGAGAGGAGAGGAGCATAGGGGTCAATCAAAAATCTTTAGCAAATTTATACATGAACGTGTACATTTTGCATAAAGAGGGTCTCCATGATTTCGGTTTTACTTCCTGGTACAACAATGTTTTGCTTTTACAATGTTGTCCAGCATGGTGGGCTTGGAAACAAATCAGTTGAGCTAAAACAACAACAACAACAACAACAACAACAACAACAACAACAACAACAACAACAACAACAACGACAATTAGTGCAATTACTATATGTCTTATAGAGATGGTTTGGAGCAATCAGATTAAGAGAAAAGGTTTAAGATATACTTGGCTGGGTCAAACATTGTTGAAGCTGGGATCTCAACTTAACACCATTTTAAACCAAATATATGTATGAAAATGAAGCTGTTTTAGCCTGGCATACATATTCATCAGTGGGAGAGAAAGTGGTCAATCATGTACCTGAGTCAGGGAATCTGTGATGGCAGCTGAGTCCATGTAGGCAGCATATTCAGGAAAGTTTTTCAGGCTAAAGCCCTCTTCTACAGAGGTACAGAACCTTAGCAGGCGGTCTCCGAGCCACAGACCCACATCATTACGCCCATCCAGATATCCAACCACACCTGGACCAAACCTCTGGTCAACGTGGTACAAACCCTGAGTGGAGGGAAGAGGTTGATTGCTATATACTGACATTTCTTAACAAAAAAAAAACTATCCAAATGCCTGTCATTCATCCGTTAATCCATTTTACCTGAAAGGTGGCTCCATCAGGGAACAGTTGTTGTCCATATCCTTCCTTTCTGTTGAGGTAGAACTTGCCAGTGAACTTGTGGCCTGTGGGCCAGCAGTACAGTCCGTCCCCATGCCTGTAGTCTTTGTAGAAAGAGCCCTCATAGAACTACAAAAAGGAGCAAACAGGGGGAACAAATGGTCACTTTATTAAACTACAGGACAAACTGACAGGAGACAGCAAAATATGTCATTATGTTTTATGTAAGAGATTATTGACTTTCACACTTGAAATATCAGAACAACTATTACTGTTGTTTTTCAAAGTACAGCTTAGGTTAAATGTCTTAAGTGATCTTTCTGTAATATTTGGCAAAACTGTCCTAATAGCCAGTCAGCTATATGTAGGTGAAGTGCCTGCTTCTCGTGTGAACGTTACATTACCTCTCCGTTCCTCCAGGTGTACCTCCCTTCGCCGTGTTTGAACCCGTTCTCAAACCCCCCCTCGTATCTGGCCCCGTCGGTCCACTCCTGGACCCCGAGGCCTCTCCGCCTCTCCTCCCCGCCCTGCGCTCCTCTGTGACCGTCGCTCCGTCTCCTCGTACCCGGCTCCGCACCTCCTCCTGCTCCTCCTCCTCCTCCCGGTGCTGCCGCAACACCTTTGCAGGTCGACGGCATTTTAACCGGGAGATAAAACACCTGAATCCATTGGAGTTACTTTAGAGGTTAATGTTTACAGGGTTTGAAGGCCGTCGGGAGGAAACTTTAGCTGTCAGAGGTCAGATTTTAGTTTTCACTTTTCTGTGAGCGCCGGTTGTCATGCCAACAGCAGAATCCTCTGAGGGGGGTAGTAGGAGGGGGCTCTCACGCATGCGCAAACGAAAGACGAAAGTGAACGAAAAGTATACATAAAATACTATGTTTTTAGTCCCAGTAATGCTATTTTAAAGCTCCCTTACTAATCTAAACCATCCCCTGTCCACCAATTAAAGCATTAAATCGACGTACTCGCAGACTATTGAAGGACTTTAATGTCCCTTTTTTTGCGTTAGATATATCACCTCTGTTTGGTCACCTTTTTATTCTAGGCTCCTCAATTTACAAATAAAGTAGTTTTTTCCCTTGAGAAAAACGGTTTTTTTTAGATTACAGATTTTATATACACATTAGATATACACAGATTATCAGATTGTTGTTGTGTAAATCTCAGCAAATAGTCACATTTGTTGAACCAAATTAAACTAAAGTCACAAATGAACCAATGTGTCCCTATTTGGAGACACATTGGTTCTTAAAGACTGAAGATAGAGTGGGATAGTTAAATATAATCAGTAGTGACAAATGAAAGTAGGTCATTGTCATAGAGCAGGTTATCCTTGTCAAGTCTAAGTGTTCCTCTATAAAGGGTCAATGAAGCAGGACGACCCTGTGAGTGTACATGTGTGTTCATGTGTCACCTTACTCTTTTTCCTGTAACTGACACCGCAAAAGTTGGTTTCAGCCTACAGTCTGCGTTAGTTAGGTGGTGGAGAATGAATTGACATCACATTTATCATTACAGCATTATTAGAGCTGTGCTGAGAGCTAATTTGATTATTTATCCTCTAATTAGTCCTACCTGTCCTTAAGAAAGTGTAAAGAAAAGTCCAAGAAAAGCTGGTGAATTCAGCTAAGTGTTTGGGATGAATGGATTGTTTTTAAACCAGCGGTAATAAATTAAAAATGACTAAACAAACAACATATTCCTGGGACACAACATCATTGAGTAATAAATATTTTATATGTGTATACAATTTATAACAAATAAAAAAAGAATTCCAGATTCTTGGAAAGGATGTTGATGTGGTTGAGGACAACAAAAACCCGGGCATACATAATGAACTTGAAGACCGATACTGAGGCTGTATGCGAGATAGGGATGAGTGCACTTTATTTCCTGAGTAAGCTGAAATCTTTCAACGAGTGCAGCAAGATGTTGAAGGAAGCTGAGCTCAGCACAGCTATGTCTCTGAGCGACTGATTCAGTTTTGCATAGAACAATACAGGAAATGTTTCCTGCCCAAAGCAATAACTCCTTACAACGCCTCACCTGTCAAACAGAGAACTCTCAGTGTTGTAGTATTTTTCTCACCCATACTGAATCGTTTTGGTCTCAACCTAAGAAGGGGATGACCCAGATCACGCTGGAGAGATTACATATGTTGTGTGGCCAGGGAACGCCTCTGGGTTCCCCAGGAGGAGCTGGAAAGCGTAATACCCTCCTTGGCCTGCTGCCCCGTGACCCAGCCCCAGATAAGCGGAAGCCAATGGATGGATGGATGGATGGATGTGTATTGAACATGTGGTTTTGTGTTTATAATTTTTTTTTGTTATGAATATTAAGTTACTGCTGTTTCGATGAAATAGATTAAGCACTTTTACCATCCTTCTTTTAACAAATGATTCACCCTAAGCAAACAGTTTGCAAGCATATGTATCAGAATAACATTCCTGAGTTCTTAATGTTTAATGGATCAAGGTAAATGCAAGTTGAATATCTAGAACCAGGTCTTAATTTAGGTAATTTTAAGTTCCAATCCACAACATTAACCGTAATTGTTAATAGAATTTGGACCACTTCAACCATTTATTAGTCAGATGTTTAATTAACAAAAACGTAAATACTCTATGTTAAAAACACTCTTCAAAATGACATAAAGTGAGACAGAAAAAGTCAGAATGACACAGCAGGGACTCAGTGCTTACATACAGTATATACATTAGCTTTGAGCTACTTCTTTCACCATTCTGTCTCTGAGACTTTAAACATATAACAAGAATCTCTTTGTTGGACAGCGCAACCCTTGATAGGCAGATTAGACATTTTAAAGTTTATAGTAGGATGAGGTCAATTCACTTTTAATATAATTGATTTAATTAAATGACATTCAGCAACTTACATATGCCATTAACAGGCCATAAACTTAGTTGTTGATTTGGTTAAAAAATAATTTGTCCTCATCCCTACCGTAAGTGCAGCCAGTTTGGAAAGAGTATTAAAACATAAAGATAAGAATAAAGTAAATTCCCTTCAGTGTTCCATTCTGGAAGTTGAGTTGAGTGCACTGTGCTGAGTGATTTTAGCTGTAGGAAGGCAGGCGAATTTGGCGAGGTGTTAAGTTGGACCTCTCAGGCGTTGCTCCTTTCCTCTATTGTAAAAGTCTCCATGGGGGCTTTGCTCAAAGCCTTGATGTCATTCAGGAGACCAGTCGGGGTCAAAATGTGAGAAGACCCTGGAAACAAAGTATAATGAGCCGTTGCATCCCAAATTAAGAGTATAAACACATTCACAATTCTGATTGGCTCCAGAAGGTGGTGTAAAACAGCTAGAGAGTCAAGAGTGTCAAGAGATCAATTATTATCATTGAAGTTTATACAACAGTATCAAAACCACCTTTAGTTAATTTGAATGGCCACAACAACAATTTAATCAGAACTACAGAAATGTTTATTGCATAAAGTCAGTCAGTACAAACGCACTTAAAAAGTTGAGGGGGGAAGTCAAAGTGCTGCAAATGCAAAAATCTTGTATTAATGCTCACCTATGATGACCTCGCAGGATTTAACTGCCTGGGTGACCTCGTAGGCACAGCGCATCTCAGAGTGGCTGATTCCTCCGAGAACAAAAACAATGAGGCGAGAGCCGGTCCGGCGTTCGTCCTGAGCACTGCCTTTGTGCTTTTGACGGGCACTGTGGAGCAGAAGGTGCACAACAGAAATATAATGAGAGAAAAATGTACAACTAAAAAGGTGGAAACTGCAAATTGTGAAAAGAAACCGCAAAAATAGTTATCCTGGCAAGAAAGACATAGAGAGGGCGTAGGAACTAATAAGCTTCCCTTTAAACAAACACACCACATTAACAGCTGGAGCTGAAAGTGGTAGCACAAATCATCACTAGGGGGGGCTAGTTCATTCAATTCAATTCAGTTTATTTTGTATAGCCCAGAATCACAAATTACAAATTTGCCTCAGAGGGCTTTACAATCTGTACACATGCGACATCATCACCCTTTTACTGTCTGCATTTGTCTGTAGAAGCAAATGGGAACCTTCTGTGTGTAAAACATGTATTTTTGAGGGACACATTACTTTTGAGTAACTGACAGGGTAAAGAAATAAATAAATATTTTAAGTAGTGGTTTAATACATGGAAACAAGGCAACATGTTAGGTGTCAGAGAGTCTCATGCAGGAGCTTTTAACATGAAGCTGGTAAATGGGATCAACCCTAAAGAGGGCTGGATTGGAGTTTTTCTAGCAGCTTTTATAATTATTTCAAGAAACTATTGACCCATGTCTAGTGTGATATTAAAAAAAATTCTGTACCTGACAGCCCCTGAGCCATTCCAGGCAGCAGGACACTCAGACTGGTGTGGCCACTCTTTGGTGTCCAGTTTGTTCTCCACGGCATCCTAAAAAGTAACAGATCTTTAATGTCTCCGTCCCATACAGACCAGATGTTATTAGGCAAACTAGTGTCATGGATATGAGAACCGACTCTTGCTTGTACTTATGTAAGATCTCCTACTTGCATCCATATGCACACAAATGAGGAACCTCTATGCAATATTAATGTAGTAACAGCTCTTTGGTCACCTTACAAATGTAATGAAGCAAACTAATCAAAGTACAGCAAAAAGTTCCAACAAGCAAACACTTAAAAACAGATCTCAACCATGGGTTTTGATTTCAGTTGGTGGTGCTACCCTTCTATGCACATTTGTAACACAAGTTTGACTTTTTCACTTTCATTTAAGCAGTTCGATCTTACCACAAAAAAAATACAGATTTTTTTTTTTTGTGAGCAGAATTGTTTGATCCAGTTTGTCTGCAGTCACATCGAGAACAAGTCTGTTTCCTGATGTAAGAGGAAACTGTTCACCACAGCTTACAGGAAAGCAGGTGCTCTTGTGGTGAAGACTGCTCGGAAAAGGCTTTTCAGGTAATAACGGTAAATAAAGAAAGAGAATTGTAAACAAGAAGACACCTCCTTTTTGGATTATTTTTCAATCTATTTGAATCTTTTTTTTAACATAGAAATGACCGTACATACAAATCCCATCAGGAGAATATTGCAACAATGAGCCCTCCCAACGGATCGAACACAGATTTAAGATCTTTGTCTGTGGCTAGTTTCCTCAATAGGCATCACTTGATACCACAATCCAGAATTTCCCTTCTGTGAAATTACAGAACTGAGATTCAGTAATCAGGTTAAAGACATAACCTTATTTTACTAACCAAAGGCGACTGAAGTAACTCTGCCTCTCAGTTCCTCATGTATTTCAGGGAAATGGCCTCATCAGCAGATTTTTAAATGTAACAGCATCAGAGCTGACAAAGTATTTATGGGTAATGGCTCATATAACGCATCAGCCTCAAAACAAACAGCCAAAAGAAAACTTTATCACAAGCGCAGTGAAAAGGTTAGTTAGACTACTGTGTGTCCCTCTCTACATTACAAACCCATACAAGGTAGCAGGTGACATCCAATCTCTGTTTTAACACAAAACAGCTCACCTCACAATAATAACCTATACGGAACACATTTTAGTTACTGTAAAAGCATTTGAGATTCAGTCCAGAGTGCTGTTCCTGAAACAGAAGAATCATCCCCAGGGATCAACACACAAGTGCTGCATCATTGTGCCTCATAGACGGTGAGGTGATTCCTTTTACAAATGGATGAAGCAGCACAGAACAACACAAACATATAGGTGACACTGCCTAACAGATGACCTGAATCTGATAACCTCTTTTTGTGGTCACAGTTCTGGTCATTGTTTTTCTCACCAATGCCTTTCAGAGGCGGACTGGGGTAGCACAGTGACCTAGATCAAGTTACATGTTGAGATTTGTAAGACATAACCTTAATGCGAGGAACTTCTTCGCTGCTATCCCGCATCTCATCTATAGACACTATAAATCACTGCGATATAGCTGCACCAAAACTCTTTTCTCTGGAGTTATGCTACTACTTTATTCATTATGGTATCCAAATTTCTGGTTAAGCAAACCAAAGAGTTTTCAAAGAACTGTATGTAAATTGGATAAATAAAGTTGTAAATGCTATGTGATCATTTGGAAATAATACATTAAACAATATGGTAATCTGCTCTCACTGACCTCCATCACATCTTTTATGACAGGAGTCCATCTGGAAAGGTTGTAAGTCTGATCCTGGGAACGATCGCGTCTGGTTGTTTTGCGAGAGAAGAAACTGGACTAGAAACAAAAAGTACAAGAAACAATAAGCAGGATTCACTTGAGATTGAATGACAGAACTGAATAAATTAAGACAAGAAGAAGATTAACACGCAAAAAAGGAAACCCAGGGTGAACCACGGTGAAAGATCCAGCCACCAGCTACAACGCATCATTGTTTATAGTTTTAACCAATTATAAATCATAAACAAAAGATTCAATCAATCCTCTCCTCTCCTGCACACACCGATGTGATGATAGGGACCCCAAGCTCCTTCCAGTTCAGGATAAACTCTCGCTCGTCCTCGATCTTTACATGCTGAATGAGTTTGCTTAAGTTCTCGTCTGTTGTTCCTGTTAACACAACAAACAAACAAACAAACCAGCGTGAAAATCTGTTACAAAGGCTGCATCCTCTTAGTCAAATAATTAGCAGTGAGGTTTTGTACAACAAGGAAAAATTACATTTTAGGTTTCTTTTTTGGTCTTATTGTGGGGAATAATCTGTTACTCTTAACTGGAAAATAACCCTTGCATCACCACAGTACTCACAAATAGGCTGTGTCATATTTTTGGAATGTGCACTCTTAAAAATGAAATCAACTAATGCTCACGCAATTTTAGGACTAGAAGTCACCTGAGAATGTATTTCAGGAAAAACTGTTTAGATCCTGATTTACAGATTCTCATTGCCTCATACTGTTCTTTAAATGTCTCTTGGTCACTCTGAAAGGTCCCTGGAACTCAATAGCTTCAAAACAAAATACTACTTTACAGAATGCTAATGAACAGAGAGAACACTAGGACACCAGTCTGCTGCAGGAGAAGTTTGGTGTACCGTTGACGCTGAAGATGTAGAGCAGCACAGCTCTGATCTTGTCGTGGGTGCTGTATGGGTGGAGCAGCACTGGAAGCAGAGTCCTCATGGGATCTTTCACCTTCACCCCCTCTACGTCTGACCCAACTGCAAGGTCCTACACAGAGATAAACCATTTTTGTGAATGTTTGCACTTTCTAATATATGTATTCATAAAGCTCCATTTCACATTTGGAAACTGACCAATACAATGAACACAAGTCTACTGAGTCTCTCCTTAGGAGGTTATTCCCTCCTCACTAAACCCCTGAACACCCACTGACTTAAAGAAAGGTTGAGTGGTAAAAAAAAAAAAAAAATGTTTGTCACTTGTTCCACCTAAACAGATGACGGAGCACAGACAGACCTGTTCAGCTTTGCAGAGTTTCTCCACATTGTTTTGGAAATGTTGCATGCAGTCCTCGGCCAACTGCAGATGAACAGTTTTCTAGAATTCAGACAGAGAGAAACATTTAAAACAATATGAACAGAACAATGTACAAGTGCTGTTACTGTAGTTTCAAATAGGATTTAGTTTAATGGAAGACAAAGATACTTACAGAGGGAAGAAAATTATGACTTTCTGTTCTGTTTTTGTGCTAAAAACATGATGACGTCAACCCCACATAATAGCAGGCTTTGGAGGCACCACACCCAACCACAACATAATGATCACATAGCTCTATAATTTAAGAAACCACCCCAAAGAAATTGAGTTAATACTGGTACCACATACCTCAGTCACCTGTTTACGGAATGAGGGCATCTTCTTCATCATCTGGGCCAAATTACTAATTGTGATCTGAAATCAAAATTGTATTAAATGTTTGCTCAAGATATGCATTTTAAGTATGGTTCCCCACGCTCAAGAAATCAGGGAAGCAGATGAGAAGAAACCACAGCACTGTACCTTCCCATCTGACTGTTTCTTGTTGGCAGATATTTCCTTTACCAACTTGCGGATTTGACTATTGTGAAAAAAAGAGTTGGTAAGGGTTGAGGTGCGTAAGACAGAAAGAGGACATATCCATCCTTCAAATCTTGCAAACTTACTCTGAGACCTCAGCAATGTGCTTGTGCCTCAGCTTAACCCAGAGCATGTCGTCCTCATTCAGCCAAGCCTGCTTTTCTGGGCCATCTTTAGTCTTGCACCTGGAAACAAAAATAAACAGATGGTTTTAGCTATGTTGTCTACATTTAAAAAATAAATAAAAATGTTTTAAATAGCTTGTCTGGTATATGAGCATAGCAATCCGGTGCTGTAAGCATATTATATACGTGAGAATAAGGTGGGGTTTAGTAGGAAAAGCTTGTTTTACGTGTAGGTGTCGCTCTGGATATCAACGAGGTCGTAAGCCATGGCCTGATAGGTCAGCTCATGCAGGATGGGGCTGACGGGGTCAAAACCTCTCTCCAATATCAGCAGCTGGGCCTGGGTCTTTTCCTTGTTATAGGAGGGGAAAATAAACAGATAATGTTTAAATCAAACAAAAGATTTTTAAAATCAGTAAGAGAGGTTACTGTCCGACATTGACATTTGGTCTTCTGCTTAGTTTTCTGGGATACTGATTAGTTACTACCTGGCAACCACCGCAAGCTTCTCTCATGTCACATTTATGGGCGAAGAGCAACATTATTCTAATCTGCTTAAGACAAAGAGGGGAATCTTTTTTTTTCCTTTTACAAGATGTCAGTGGAAAAGATTACCACATTTTTTTCAGGTTCACATTTACTCCCTGGGCTAAGATCTTGTTTATTCTGTCAACATTCTTTGTTCTCACCTTTTTTTTGCCGCTGTCATCCAGCTCGTAGTGTCTGGCCAGTTTGTCGTCCACCAGCTCTGCAAGGGTCTTGGCGTTCTCCATGTTGCTGTCTCTAGTTATGATACAAGTTATTTTTCATGATTTATCACAGTCAATATATACACAGCAAGGTGTCACTTAAACCAATATTTGAAAGAGAATATTGTACAGGCTTTAACCATATTTAGAAAAAAACATTTTATAGCCTATTTGTCTTTATGTTTTTGTATTTCTTTTTTTAGTTTGATATGGTCTGACAGTTGCTTTTTTACAGTTGTGTGTGTAGTTATATTGTATGAAAAATGTAATTCTACTTCATGTGAAATGATAAAAGAAACACTCTTGGATTTACATTTAAATTTTAGGTTGTTTTAAGCTACGGCAGATGAGGTGACTTTGCAACTGTACTTAAGTTTCATTTCTGTCACAGTAACATATTCTATGGTCTCGGTTGCAGCTTTTCTCGTAAAAGGTCCCACTCTGCTTGGGGGCTGAGGTGTGCTGAAAGCTTAGAAACCAAATCTTCTCTGGCTTACTTCTTGTATCTAACCCCCGGGTACTCGTCCAACGTGGCACAGAGCGTGACGAGCTGGTCTGCCAGTGTCTCCAGTGTCTTCTGTTTGTCCTGACTTTTGGGACTGTAGATGCTTTGGAAAGCCCCCGGATTATTACATGTGAACACCTGAAAAGCATTCAACACACCAGAGTAAAGTTAATACTCTAATATTTTTTCTGACTCCAGAACCAAATGCACAGAATTAATGAATATTTATAGAAATAAATGCATTTAATTTACTTCCTTAAAAACCATAAAACTTTTTTTTTTTAAACCACAGAGAACATCCAGCTTCAGTTCCAAAGCCAGTGGGATATTACAAACTTTGTTAAGTCAGTACATCATGGCTTAAAGCAGCAAACACCCATTAGAGTCAATCAAAACACTGAAAATCTCTTCCTCCCAGTAGCTACATGACAGTGAACACAAACTTAATTTTTGGGGGGATAAAAAGAGGAAATGGAGCATTACAAAATAACCTAAAAGAGTACAGTGCAACCACTCACTTGTGCCTCTTGTGGCATGAAGGACATGTTGATTTCCTTACAGACTCGTATGTACATTCCACAGCACCGCTTCATGTTGTTAAACAGGTCATCGGGACAGTCTGAGGGACCAAAAAGCTTTAGTTTGTATGTTCTCCGTTTCACACGACAACAAAAAAATCATTGAAAAAACATTTTGATCATGTTGGATAAAATATATTGTTGTCAGTATTTCGTAGTAGTAGAAGATTGAAGTAGTGATTCAAGTTACTTACAGTCAGTGAAATAAACATATGCTGCTTTATATTTAGGTTTGGGCTTGAAGTCAGCAATAAAGGCATCCACACACTATAAAAGGAAATGTACGATATCACAACAGAGCTTAGCAGAAATAAAAGAAATCATCAAAATGAAACTCATTTTGCAGAAATGAAAACTTGATTCTGAATGCAATAACTTTACAGGGCTATAATGGCAAACCTTAGCCGTTGGTGCCATGAAGTAGATGGCCTTCATTTCTGGAACAGGCTCTCTGCTTCTGAAAAGGTCCTCCACAACTAAAGAAACATAATATATATTTTAACAGAGTAGCTACAGCATACAGACTGCAATGTGTTCTCTCTTTTACCAGTATTATATCAAATGTGTGTTTAGATGTTAAGGAAACCTACTCGTTATTTTCTCTGACATCAGATCTGACATTTTGCAGCATGATGAGAGGAGTTTGGTGGTGAAAGAGTCCAGAATCAATATCTGTGAAGAAGATAAATTGGTAGCAGTAAGTCAACTTATGTATCACACCGTAATATGTTGCTAGAAATTACAACTATATTTTGAGTCACAGTGCATAAGTGGAATAAATCACGTAAAAGTTGTATATGTAACATGGAGATGTCCTACCTTCCATACTTCAGATTTCCTGCAGTCTGTTATAATTGTATCTTTTATTCCTGTAAAAGACACAGAATATGACTCATGAAAAAACAACATGAAGAACATGACAAGAAGCAGAAAATAGCAAGTTGTTTATGACTATTAGAGCTGGAGCTTGAACCGGGTGCTGAACCACCTGTGTTGGGCCGAATATCTAGAGATTATAATTCAAACAGTCCAATAGTTACATCAGTCATTGGTCAAGTAAACAGCTTGGTGTAAAACAACGTTTTTCCTGTACCATAAAATGTTAGGGTCTTTTTAAATTTGTGACAAGCATTTGTCCTCGTTTTATGTATATTACGAAACTAACTTATTTTACTTACTATCAAAATGAATGGTGAGTAATCACTTCACATACGTTTTAATGAATGGAAGTAAATTAGCTATTCTATTAGACTTCCATGGTCAGCCAACCATATCAGAGATAGCTATGTTTAACAAAGCCAGTCAGTCCAATTACTCTCTGGTTTATGAAATAAACATCCTACATGGTATGACTGAAACTGATGCAGGGTAACTAAACTACCCAGCCATACATCTTTACCTTCATCTAATGTGCAGTCTGGGTCCAGACTGCACATTAGATGAAGCTGACTAGTATATGCTTAGTTGTGTAGGCTGGTTGTTTAGATTCCACTGGATCCGTTTGGGCAACGTGTAGCGTTGATTAATAACCCGACCACTGAGTGTAGCATGATGGTTTCACAGTTTTGAACAGTGTTGTCAGTTCACCATGAACTTAAATGACTTGTTGTCTGGACGTTAACGTTTCTCTTCAGATATGAGGTGGGGCTGCAGGTGACCTCACCCCGCCTGACTGAACCCTAACTCTCTCCAAAAGCGAGAGAACAGAGTCCATGTCAGTCAACCCAAGTTATGATCAACAACGGCGCCAAATGCACAGCCAAAGTGTGCTGTTGTTGTTGTTGTTGTGAGCCTACCATTACAGAGCCTTCAATGAGCCTTAATTCAAGTACACTTCCGTTGCGTTCAAGAGCAGAATGAAAGTTCACTGTCATTCACAGATGCAAAGTCACAAACAAATTAAGCAACGGCCTCGTTCTCAGCAGCCCTTTGCGTTATGGAAACACATGTACAACACACACTCTCCCGTCGGGGTGAACTTACTTTTCCACACTATTCTCTTCAACCCGTGATCTGAACCCGTTGCCATCTTGTTTCTTTTATTCCTCTGCGCCTCTTCCCGTCCCGTGTCTTCGTGTTCTGACGTCACCCGCGTCATCAAGTGTGCGACGGAGTTGCTGCTGTAGTTTTTAACGCATTGAAGGGGCTTTCTGACTTCTATATTTCAACCCAAACCATAACATTGTCCAAAACCTAGACAAGTAGTTTCGTTTCCTAAAACTAAAGAGATTTAAGACAAACTTCTCCTGTGTGCTATCTTTTATTACCACAGACTACTGTTTGTGGAAACGTCGTATTTCAATACAACCATTGGTAGAAAAAGTACTTTGATCTTTCAGGCTACATAAGTAACACCACTGTGTAGAAATATTGTGTTACAAGTAAAAGTCCTGCAGTACAAAACCGGGCTCAAATTACAGTACAAAAGTATTTGCATCAAAAGTACAAGCACATTATATGCAGAATGACCATTTCTGTGTTAGAATTAACGATACATTTATGTACACCATCTCTTCAGTGTTGTAGCTGCTAAAGGTGGAGCTAATTGTAATTACTTTATACAATGCTGGGTAGCTTAACCTATATGCCATCATCTATTAATTGACTTATTTTTTGTTATCATAATCAAAATCTGCATTATAACTAATGTCTCATTATTCTGGCTTTTAAAAAAAAAAAAATTCAGATGGGAGCCAGAGAAAAGTGAGTGTCACCAGTGAGAGAGAGAAAACTGATAAAAAGATATTAAAAACTAAAATACTTGCTGTAAATCCAAACAACGTGATAAATAATGAAAATCTTTACTTATAGGTCAAAATTAGTCGTAAATATGACATAAAAAGTCAAAATCTCTGACATTAAAAGTCTAAATTATGAGATACTAAATCATAATCTGTGAATGGAAAGGAGAAGTAGAAATTATGAGTGGACGTCATAATATTGAGATATTAAGTCAAACATAAATTAATATGTCAAACTTCTGACCTACTTTAATATCTCATAATGTGTCTCATAACAAATTTAGTGGATTAAGTCAAAATGTTAGAATTAATATCTCCATTTTTAATTACTAACTCACAATGTTGAACATATTTATTACAGGCATTTAATTGTTGTTGTTTTTGTTTCCTGGCAGAAATAGGCTATTATTATTATACCACTTTTATAAAATGTATTATTCATTTCAGACCTTAGTGTGAAAGAGAAGGATTTGCGGCCTTAAGCTAGTGGAATTCAATTCCTTTTGTCAGACCCCCTATCATGTAACATTTGGTGGTCTCTTGACTATAGCCTTGAATATAGAATATCATGCCTATAGCGACAAAGGTGTTTCGTTCTCAAGCTACCGAACCTGC
This sequence comes from Anoplopoma fimbria, assembly GCF_027596085.1. Taxonomy (NCBI): domain Eukaryota; kingdom Metazoa; phylum Chordata; class Actinopteri; order Perciformes; family Anoplopomatidae; genus Anoplopoma; species Anoplopoma fimbria. Next base: position 9,535,128 of record NC_072456.1, read on the forward strand.
ACCTCCCCCAGGGTGCATCTCTCTGCTTCACTATGACTGGATATTGGCCTCCAGTGGGTGGGACCAGATGGAAGTATTTCAACCGGCACAGACACCAGCATTTTTATAAATCTAACAGAAGTTGTGAAGTGTGTGTAAAAGAGTGAGAGGAGTGTTTTAAGGGACAGAAGTGAAGAATGGGCGCTATGAAGTGGCTGGTGATTTTTGTCTCGCTGGGCATATGCTCGAAGGTACAGTAATGGAATAAAGCTTGTTATAATAATATAAATATATCATTTTAAATTCAGGCACAGAGATTATGTTGTGAGAGCACAATGCAATATTTCAGGTGAATAACTTGTTTGTAGTAACTTGAATTTAAGTAATTATATAAAAGTAATGTTAACCACATTTTCTCTATATTTGCAGGCTGCGGCCCAAGGTACTGTATGTTCTCTTTTACCATAACTCATCTGTAGATGTTTATATCATTGTCATTTATGAGAATGAAAGGACAAAACCTTGATTATAAAATACATTTATCTGTAAAAAAAAATCCACGTCTCAGTGTGTAAACAAATGCTTTATTGATCTCCACATCTGTCATCTCTCCCATCAGCTTTCCAAGTATCCGTGTTCTCAGTAACAACCAAGACAGCGATTCTCAGATGGACCAGGTTACCCTCGGCCAGCTCATACAAGATCACCGTCGCCCCCAAAAGCTCACCAAGCAACCCCATTGCTTTTGCCACATTTGGTCCAAACATAGTTCTGGGCTCTGTCAACTCTCTGTCCCCAAACATCATGTATATATTCACAGTTGAAGCCCTGGATAGTTCACAAGTAACACTGAGCTCTGCAATTGTTGAGTCATCCACAGGTGAGGTGCACTTATGTCATTACCTGTCATGTTTAAGCACTAAATAACATAACATTGATAAGTTTTATTTAGTGCTTCATGTTGTGTACATTTCCATTTAAAAACAAGATGTTTGATGAACTACATTTTCTGGTGCTGGATGTGTTTTACTTGGTCTGAAAATGCTTTTATGAATTTGTTTTAATGCCATATTCAGGCACACTACGTGTCTAAAAACAGTCTGATTACAATGCAAATTTAAAGACCTAAATGTTACTTTTATGATGGGCAGTTGACAATGTACAATCAGTGAAGGTCCATAGAAGAGTCACTGTTAGTTCAATGGCAATATAAGAGGAAATGTTTTATATTGATACATTCAGTGTGGGGATTTTTCAAACATACACAGGGAGATGAGACAAAATAAAATGTTTCCCATTACTTATCCCTAAAACTTGCAGGTAAAAGGAAGAATCCACAGCCAATTATTGCTGAGAACGTGGAGGCCATCCCTTGTATCTCACTACCAAAATTTGACTTGGAGTTACATTTTTACAGTATGTGTCCTCTTCTTGAATGATATCTCTGATGTGAGCTGACTCTGACTATTTCAGCCCCTGAGATGATGGATCCCATCCAGACAGTGAAGCCCAAGGATAGCAGGACCTTGATGGCGTCGTTCAACGTGAAGACCGAGGCGACTCATTACATCATACGAATCCAGACTACAGATGGCTTCTTCAGAGAAGACACGGTGTCCTCCACCCCCGCTGAGATCAAGTCCCTCACACCATACACTGAGTACACGCTCAGCATCAGGGCTGCCAACGGTGGAGGCCAGAGTCAGCCGTCTCTTCCTCTGACTGCAAAGACAGGTACACTTTATATATTTGTGTGCATAATATTAAATTTACTACTTCAACATCTGGGGAAAAGTGGTTAAATAACTAAGGGCTGGTTTATGTGTAGAAAGGAGTCACATGTTCATGGGGTGACAATGTGAACTGTTCTCATCGATCCCTATGCCCTGCAGAAGTCACTTGATCTGCCTCATTGTCCCATAGCAAAGCAAAACATATAGCGAGCCCACTGTGAGTGACTTCACTGTTTCTTTTTCTTACCCAATAAATGCATCAGAGCCCCCCAGGGCCTCTCCTGTATCAGTGGTAACTATACCTGACCCCTCTTTGCAAAATACAATGGGTTGACCTTCATTCTGTTAGAGAGGGTGGTGGATCTGATTCACATGGGCCAAACTAACATGCTACAAGCAGTTTCACCATTTTTGTCCACTGTGTGTCATTATGCATCTCTGATTTCATATTATTGTATTTCTGTAGGCTACTATATGTGTCACACTCAGATTAACTTTTACATACATGAATGTATTCATATATCCTTACATGTATACAATCTAAAAACAGGCCTTTTGTGTTGGAAACAAAAAACATGAAAAAATGGCCCAGAAGCTAAATTTAAGTTCCCACGTCTGAGGTGAATCAGTCTTAAAATTACATTAGAACTGGGATTTGCAAGAAAACTCACAAATGTACAACTTGTCAACAAACCTTTTTCTCCTCCACAGTTCTGCCTCCTCCTCAGCTCTCTGCCTCCTCTCCCAGCAATGACAGCATCACCGTGTCCTGGGCTCCCGTTGCTGACGCCGTCCAGTACACCCTGTCTATATACGAGTTCAGCTCCAACACCAGCATGAAGCACAACACCTCCAACACCAATCTGACCATCTCTGGCCTGGATGCTGGCTCCCTCTACGTCATTGGGGGTTTTGCCTGGGATGTCGAGGGCCGGGAAGGAGAGGGCAGTCTGTACATCAACCAGACAACAAGTAAGGAGGCACTGAGACACTTCTCTCTGTGTGTTTTTAAATTCTGTGAACTGCTGTGTTCATCAGATCACATTTAACAGGAGAGAGACACATACACTAGCTCCTGTAGTCCATGTGCCTTTATAATAGTGCGTGAGAAATATTATACATGAAAAGAAAAAAAAGAATAATTCAGCCTACAATTTGTGTCAGGTGGCCTTTTTTGCTCTAGTTGTGCCTGCATACTTTCTCAGAAACATTTAACCCCCGTACGATCCCAAACCTAGTAGACATGAATAGAAAGAGACCAAAACTATTAACTCACTGAATGTTATGAAGCATCAACAAGAAATAATTTGCAAAGAAGAATTAATTTATTTTATCTATTTTATACTCAGAATCAGATTTGAAAAGTCCCATCTTCCTCTGCAAAGACGTGTGCATGCTCTAAAAAATATATAGAAATACATTCTACACATAAGGGCTTAAAGTTAAAGAGAACAAATATTAGCCTCTGTGTTGGGTAGACATATATCATCTTTTATGACCCTATTCTCTGTAACATCTTAATTAAAAAAAGTAACCTGTAAATAATATTCTCCTCAAAGATGCAGTGGAATAAAAATTCTAAACACTTTTCAAAGTATGAAATAAAAAACATCAAATTCAGAGTACTGGCAAGGGTGTCAAATATGTAAGTCTGTATCTGCTCGTGTTTTTGACTGTTCTAATGTGTGTGTTTTAACAGGACCTCCATCACCATTTGGTGTCAATGTCTCCATGGTGATGAGTAACGGGACGGCCGGACTCTCTGTGTCCTGGGAACTCAATCAGGATGTCTACGGATCCATCCAGTACCATGTGATGAGTGACCAGAACCTCACCTGTAACTCCACATCCAGCTCCTGCACCCTGCTGCCAGTAGGCTGTGGAGAGGTAGACACTATCCAGGTCACCGCCTCCAATGAGGCAGGGCCCAGCCAGCCATCCAGCGCCGTGGTGTTCATCACCTGTGAGTAGAGATTTGTTTTGGATCAGATCCACATAGTTATAATGGCTTATGTTGTTTGTTTTATTTTTTCTTGATACTGATTTTGACTTTGATTTAATTTGAACGCTACACAGACCTAAGCGGGATCAGAAGGTAACTATCTGGTTGTAATAGGCCTTTATGGAAAATAATGAGCTGGTCTTATTTATGGAAATTTTATTTCAATTTAATAAGAATTCACTGTATTTACGCCTCAATTTGATATTGTACTTTAATTTGTCAGGAATTTCATTTACTGGATTAGTCAGGATAGTCCCAATCTCGTTATCACAAGAACAGTTATAGTTTATGCAAAAATATGAGGGTTTGAGAGTTTTTAGAGTATGCCACGGTTAATCCACACCACAAGAGTTAAAATTACTTTGTGTGGATTTTGACCCTATGAATTAATGTTTTGACCAGTCTGTTAAATGGTTTGGTTCCGCGCAACTCCAGATGTTTAGGTTGTGTTATAACTCTAAGGTAATAAATCAGGTAAATTGGATTTAAACTGCACAGACACTTTAAAGAAATGTCAGCAACTTTATGGGATTCTGCACATGGTGCAGAATTAAGATTTGCTCAAACATAAAAGACATAAAAAGCTGGTTTTATAAAGGTAAACCATGCTGCACTATTTTTACAGATGAATTGATCTTTTTGCTGTTGCTGTCTCATCAATTTAATATATTAAAACTAACAATAACTACAATTAAATAATACAGATACTTTGAACATACACAATAGGAGGCTACAATAGTTATTATCACACTTCAAAAAAAAAATATTGAAAATTGAAATCATAAGTTTGTGATTACTGGTGAGAAATGCACACTAAAAGACCACCTCAGTGGTAGTCATGGATACAGAATTATGCCACTCTGAAACCACAGTCAGTACATGAGTGTGACCTGCTCTCCTGTTCTGTCAGTCCCTTGCCCACCGGAGTCTTTGGCTCTCGTGGAGTCAACTGAAGGAAACTGTACGCTGACTTGGGACAAGGTGCCTCATGCCGACAGCTACCAGGCCTTCATCAAGAGCGGTGACGGCGCAGAGGAGACCTGCAACTCCACCAGCAACAACTGCACCTACAACTGCAAGTGTGGCTACACATACCTGATGTCTGTGTTCGCGTTCAACCAGGCCGGCAGCAGTCCTCAAGGACAGATTCTCAACTATACCACCTGTAAGTAACATGTCACCTCAGGTTTTAAGATTTTGAGTCATTATGAGACTGTTTTTCTTCCTGATTATGATCATTATATGTGTATGTCTCTTTACTTGTATCACCTGTGTCTTTCAGTGCCCTGTTGTCCAGAGGATGTGTCAGTCTCCCTGGTAAGCACTGACACTCTGGAGATCACGTGGACGGCCTCGAAGGGGGCACAGCTGTACGAGACTCGAGCTGCAGACGGTTCGGAGGTCATCCTGTGTAACGACACGGCACCGGTGTGCGCCCTCTCTGACCTCAACTGTGACAGTCCCTACAGCGTGCTGGTGACACCGTGCAATGAAATCAGTGGATGCAACTGGGCATGCAAAGCTCACACCAAAAACACAGGTAGAAAACTTCTGATCATATACTGTATGTGTATCCAGAAAATATCCAGTTACATTTTACACTTAAGCTCTTTAGTTTTTAACTTCAGTTCTCAGATTTCCCATAAAATAGCAGTAAAATCTTTATCCATTTTGACTAAAACTCAAATACTTTACATTCAGATGAACATACAAAAGCACTTAAACCTTTTTCTTAATGTTTCATCTTAACTAGGAGCTAAGAATATTCAATTTTTTATAGGCTTAGTTAAAATCCTTTAAAATCCTTAGAACCATTATGAGGCAAAAAGCTGCGGTTTTATGTATAAAAAATTCCAGTAGATATAGACATACACTTTTTGCCCACTTTATTATGTACACAAATATTCAAGCTTATGCAATCCAATCCACAACAGCTGTGCCATAAATTCTAATTTTACCGAGCTTAGAAATGTTCATTCAGAAGATTGATCATTCTTTTGGAGAATAAAATTCATGGCAGAGCTGACGTAGTGCATTACATTAGATCGTACAGGTGTACATAATAAAGTAGTAGTAGTGAGTATGATATGTAAAGTTTGTTTAAATGGCTGTTTGATTGATATATTCCCAGCTTAAAAAATTGAGCTGCACAGCCATAGTCATTATTTCCACCTCTGTTACTCAAACATTTAGGTAGGAGCCCCAAAGGTCTAGAGAAACTCAATAAAGTCAACTTTTAATTCCTTCTTTCTTTCGTCCCCATCAGCTCCCTGCATGCCGATGAATCTGATGCTGAACCTGCAAAACTCCTCCTGCGTCAGTGTCAGCTGGACAGCAAACAACAGTGCTGCTACTTACACTGTGAGCGCGTTGGGAGATGACGGCAAACACACCTGCACCACCAGTGGAAACAGCTGCGACATCGCAGACCTTCCCTGCGGCTCCATGTATGAAGTCAGCGTCATGGCAACCAGCCCCTTCGGCCAAAGTTTACCCAGCTACTCTGACTCACTGGAAACAGGTTAGTGTGGTCGAAAAAGAACAGACAGACTTCAGGTTAAAGGAAACATCAATGAAGAAGCATGTTAGTGGGGTGTTGGGCCACCCCAACTAGTTAAGTTATACAATTATGAAAGCTACTTTGGTCCAAAATGTCCAATAGGCAGAAAGGGTATTCAGATCTTTTATTTAGGTAAAAGTAGCAAAAGATGGAGAAGAACTTTGTTCAAATTTAAGTCCTGCATTAAAATTCTTACTTTTTAATGCAGGACTTAAAATAAAAAGTAAGATTTTTACTTATTTTTAATTTATTTTTGGCACATCAATTAATTTGTTAAATGCATTATCTTAATTTTCAATTTATTAAAAGGCCGCTGCTGTGATTTAGTATTGCACTTCCACAAAGTTGGGGGACTTGTGAGAGACAGATTTGGAAAAGAAGCAGACACACGGATATCCTCACTTTTAGCTCAAACTATGGGTTAAGCTCCAAAAGCACTATATAGGCTCTAAAAAATATATATTTTATTATTGTATTTATTCAGGTACAAGGTCAAAATACTACTTTATTTATATATTCTAACATCTTCCGTCTTAGGCCTTGTATAAACCAAATACAGATACCAATACAGATATGTTTGTGACATAAACATACAGATGGTAACTTTGTGCTCCACCCCTAACATCTTCATAAATCATCTTCTTTCACAGAACCCTGTTGCCCGGTCAATCTAACAGTCGATCAGGTAACGCAGGCAGTGACCAACGTCTCGTGGTCTCACGCTAAAGGAGCACATTCATTCCTCACTTCTCTGACATCAACGCGAGGTCACGCCCGCTGCCACACCCAGGACTCCCACTGCCTCATGGGATGCATCACCTGTGGGACCAACTACACCGTCACTATGGAGGCGTTCAGCCACAGCGGGCGTAGATCAAACTGCTCCTATCAGGGCTTTTCGTCCAGTGAGTGATGATCGCTGAAAAGTGACGCCAAACATGCTTTCTCTCTACTGGACATCAGAGGGCATCTCTTCTGGTTGCAAAATAAGTCTGTTTGTATAGAAGTGTAATAGAAATTGAAGCTACTTCTCATAAACCTACTGCCTCAGTAAACATTGTAAACATGAGTTTATGTTCTCAACCACTAGTTTCAAATCTTCTCCAATACAGCATGATGTTCATTTAGTAAATGATGGTCCCATTTAGAGTGAAATATACCATAAAGCACAGACAGTGACGTTACTGTCTTTGACATACGATAATCTTGAGATAATACATCCATAGCACCCTTATCACTTCATCCCTCTCTCGCTCTCTTTCTCTCTCTCTCTCTGGCAGGTGCCTGCTGTCCCTCAGGGGTCAGGCTCTACAGGATGGCTGGTAACGCTCTACGAGTTTACTGGCGCAGCGCTGGCAGCAGCAGCCACCGCTACATCACAGAGATGGTGGGCAGCAGCAACAATTACACCTGCTCTGCCTCTTTCGGAGAGAGCAGCTGTGATGTAGGCAACGTACAGTGTGGAGACGTCTATACTGTAGTGGTGGCTCCGTTCACACCAGATGGCAGCAAAGTCCTGTTCTGCCCCCAGAGAATGTACTCAGGTATGACATCTACCAGTTATGTCTGGTAATGATAATATTTGATTCTTATCAGCAGTTGTGTGTGATGACAGATGTTTCTGCTGACACAGATGTCTATAATGCAAATTAACATTATTAACACACAGTGGGTAGTTTCACCACTATTTCGTTCATTTTATATTCTTCTGTTAAATTATTTCATTAGCCCTATTTGGGATTGGAAGATAGCAAAATTATTTTAAATGATTAGCAGCTACAGGATGATAAAGGTTAATATAGCTAAAACACTTAATATGGATGATTACATTTTTACTGAATTTCACCCTTTTCTGTCTCTGCTCTCAGTCACGTGCTCAGGGAGCGACGTTGGTACAGGTGAGTGTGTTAATCTGCATTAATATTTAGAAGGCTAATGTCTTTAAGACAAAATCATTGAAACCACCCAAACAGTGTTCAGTTGTTAATGGTGAAACATTTAAATAAAACGTTTTAATGATTAGCAGCTACAGGATGATAAAGGTTAATATAGCTAAAACACTTAATATGGATGATTACATTTTTACTGAATTTCACCCTTTTCTGTCTCTGCTCTCAGTCACGTGCTCAGGGAGCGACGTTGGTACAGGTGAGTGTGTTAATCTGCATTAATATTTAGAAGGCTAATGTCTTTAAGACAAAATCATTGAAACCACCCAAACAGTGTTCAGTTGTTAATGGTGAAACATTTAAATAAAACGTTTTAAATGTATGATGTTTCTAATGCCACTTCAACCTGTTCTTCTGCAGTGATTTACAGAGGGAAGAGAAGTGTGGACTAGCATATGGTAAGTAAATATACATAATTATACAACAATGTATTACGCCTGACCATAGAAGAAAAGAGACTGAACTTTCGTCCTTGCCGTCATGGTTTTATTACATTTTTACACTTTACAATATACTGAAATATTAAATTACAATATTTGAGACAAAAACAAGCAAGCTCAAAGAGGACCTTTTATGAAAACACAAAATATTAGAAACACAGGCAAGATATAAAATGTGAAAAGAAAGGTCCACTTAAAACTCCAATGGGCATTAATTTACTGAGACATGATAATTCTATCTATTACATAAGTTCAGGTATATTAATGTCTCCCACTGCTCATTACACTGAAACATTACTTGCATTTAAAAATTATTGCATCATTCCTACAATAAATTCACACTTTGCTGTTATAAGATGTCAAATATTAAACTGAATGTGACTGAATCTCTTCTCCACAGATGCACACTTCCATCTTTGTCATTCTCCTCTTCCTCATCATCCCTGCCCAACTGGAATAAAGCCATGCTTATAGCTAAATATTAGTGTTAACCAGAAAGAAACATGCTTGTCTGTTGGCCATGATACATAAGTGATAACATGACAAATAAAGAGAAATAAATGTTTAAGATATTATACAGTGTTGTAAACATGCCTTCATGTATCATGGCTAAACTAAACCATCACTGTATCCTCAACAATTACAATCAAGCACTTAAATATAAATAAGAATTCATTTTGTGTGTGCTGCTCGAAAAATGGATCTCGAGACAAAATCACAGCATGGATTTGGCAATACGTAAAAAAGCTTTTCAGGATAAAAAATTTGATTAAAAAACAACCAAAACTAAATTGATAAGCTCTACGGATATTTGAAAATTGATTGTATTTTTGTCCCTGAGCTATTGCCATTAAAAAGTCCAAATAAATGATCTAATTGACAAAAAAATATCAATAAGCAAAACAGTAACTTTTAAACAATTTGCCCCTTCATTTTTCAAAATTGTTAATTGGAGATTTTCTTTATTAAATTAGGTCCGGTCCCAAGTAGTAAGCCTCCTGATGATGAACAGACACTAATCTTTGTCACCTCATTATGTGTCACCCTGTTGTATGATCTCGGCAGTGTGCTGATCTCAGGATGTATTTAACTGTTTGTGATATGTGTCACTATAGTTGTGAAAACCTGATGCATATGTCAGTTAATAAAGAATTCCCAGCATGTGTTTTGCAGTTTCTTTTGCACATAGATTTGTCTGAACAAGATCAAAGGTAAAAATGTTGTCATAATTCAGTATTCAGATTTACCAAAATCTTGTCTTTTGTCTTTTTTGTGCTGTTGTTCTCTCGTGGGCATTCAAAGCTATGCAATTATACAATACAGCATTTATAAAAGGAATTCTCATTTGACAATACTGATCCCACTTTCTTTCTATCTTACCTAAAGATCAAGACAATTGTAGTCCATCCAAACGTAACACATCTTTCTTCTGCCACAGAGATCTTCTTCCTGTGTAATTGTAGCCTTTCATAACTTCTCTTCATATGCTCAAACAACTTGGTGGAAAGCTGTGTGCTAGTTTCATTACCGTAACAAGTTAGGTAAGCCGACCTTATTGGAGCAAACAATCATTTTGAGATAACATCTGAACTTTACCAATGACCAATGCTACCAGCTCGGGATATATCCCTGATGAGATAGATAGATGTTTTGATGTACACCATCTACTGCAAACCATAAACAAATAGGATAATAAATACATAAATAATAAAATAATCTTTATTTAAAACTTGATAAAGTGCAGAGGGACATCACAGATTAACATATTTAATAAAACAAATGAATGTTGTGGGATCCAATAGTTCTCGGCGTACTCTCATATCCAAACATATGCGAATTAGGTTAATTGTTGACTCTATATTGCCCTTATGTGTGAATGTTTGTTGTGGTTGGATGGATCGATGGATGGTTAACACATATTTGGTGACTATGAGTATACAGCTAAAGATCATCAGCATACGGGACATTTACAGTGCCTCCAATAGTTTGCCCCATAGTGGGCATACACACACTAATTATCAGACTTTACAAGTAAAGATAAGCTTTTTATTTAGACGTTGAAATTAGGGCTGTCCTCAACCAAAGAAATTCTAAGTTGACTAACACTAATTCGATTTTGTTGATCGATCAATTAATCGAAACTGGAGAGAGAGACAACAGCAGGTAGAGGAGCGAATATGTCTTTCTACCCTTCAGTACATAGGTCATCACCAGAGCGACCCCAGGATATCAAATTAGACACAATATTTACAATGAGCGAATTGCTCGAATGAAAAATATGACTGAATGTTTCAGTGAATTCTTCCTTTATAACACACCCAGCCAACAGTGTCACAGGGCCTCCAACCCAGAAACATGTGCCGCTCTGCGCCCTTTTCACAACACAGGTTTCAGTTGGCTTAAGTCCATCGTAACACAAAAGGAATGAGTCTGGTATTATCCCCGGTGCTCTGTTAACAGTATAATCCTCTCTGTGGGGAATAGTTGCCCTTCATAGACCGGAACATGACTCAGCGAAAGAGGTTGCATTTCTATGAGACACACATATCTGGAGGTCCTCCAGATAGGTCCAGATTACATAACACCACACTGTCGAAAAAGCTACCACGTGAGCGTGTTTAACGCTTCTTGCCATAACTGCAGACATCGCACTAAAGATGCTTTGAAGCAGACGTCACAACCACGTCACATGTTTGTTTACTATTGGTCGCTGCCATATGGGCCCTTTTCACAGCAGCCATTTTGACATGTCATAGCAGGGTCAATCCACACAGGGTAATTGATAAAGTGAATAATGATCCCATTCTATTTAGTGTGTCACAGCCCTTTCAGTGAGCCGGCATGCTCAATGCCTGCCCATGTCATGTCAAGTGAATAAAGCTGTGTTACATCTTTCTCAGGTTCCTGTTATGTTCTATATAGAGCTGGGGAACCAGCTCCTTCTCACTACCATGTTGTCACGAAACATACATATTTTACTCTTTTTATCCTAAAACCTCTTTCTAAACATAACCAAGTATCTTAGTTTTGTTTTGTACAAACATAAGTGACATGAAGGGGTCCGGACCAAGCATCAGTTTGTGAGGAGCTGGGGAAAGAGGATCCTGTGAATATAGGAATGACCCCTTCTACTCATAGCAACCAAAAGTAATTTATTTGAGCTAAACAGTGATTTTCTGAAGGTGAAAATCCCATTCATATTCTAAATTTGGGTTTTAGATTTTTAGACATAATGTCGTAACCATCCAAAGCAGACTTATTACAAGCTTGTTATGATCAGTGAGTGAAAACACAAATGCAGGACACTGACAAGAGGTAGGTGAAGTGATAAGAGGGTCTTTTTATGGAACCGAGGGGGACCGTGGTGGATGACATATGAGCCTGTACAAGGGTGAGATTGCACAGGTGAAGCAGGCAGACAAGCAAACAGGTAGGTGATCCTGAGGCACAGAAAAACAGTAAATGCCAGCCTCCAAACATAAAAAAGGAGGCCTGAAGCTTAAACTATCACCCTGACTGAGACAATGATCTGACAAGTACTGGTAAGAAAGCCAGTGTTGATTTACTGTGACGCTGATGAGTACATTGCTGACAGGTGTGTGAAAGCAGGGAGAGGTGATCAGCTGATTGGTGGCAGGTGTGTAGGTGGGACCAGATTAATGGCTGGAATGGAATAGAATCACACACACTTACACACACCACGAGACATGGCAGTGACATAGAAGACAGAAGGAGTGGAATTAACCGTAAACACAAGGCAAAAGGAGTCCACGCGGCAAAAACTCAATTTCCAACGGTATGAGTCTCATAACTCTCTTAAATTGCAGCCGAAGAAGAGAAATAATAAACATTACTTTATACTGCTATAACAACAAATTATGCCACAACTTGAAAACAGTCTATGTCTACATCTGGTGGATGAATTGTGATACTGCACTCATCCTAAAGGATTTGATGTGTCCAAATAACAGTGTACTAGATATAGATAACATAAAATTAAAAAGTCAGGCAGTCTCGGACGATAGCAGGTGCCACATAAGTTCAGAAGAGATTTTAGTAAGGATCACATTCACACAGGATCAATTACCAACATTTTCTCTGCACAGCTTTTCTGTTTTTTGCTATCTAAGTGAGAAATTAGTGACATTGGCGGTGAGTAGCGCTAGCATTATGTACCAATCTGTGTAACATCAGTACCAAATATGGCGGCAACAACAGACATCGTCAGAAGGTCACATGACAGCAGGGCATAAATAATTGAAGGAAATTATTTTTTAAATAAAAGGATATAAATCAAACCTGTCCATTCATGTTCCACTTTAAACATATATGACTGTCCTGTGGGCTTATGGAGGATGTCTCATCTGATCTGACAGCATACCCTCATGGTGCGCTGTGAATTATCTTTATCACAGTATAAGGAATAATTCAATCAGATTCTAATTATCTGTCAAAGTGATGTGAAAATGCTGGCAACATTTCTTGTGAATATTTTTCAAGAAAGAAATTATTTTTTGACTTTTATTTTAAACATTTTCATCTCAATGGAGCGAGGCAGGGTTTGGATGTTAAAGGGGAGGAATGATAATGAGTTTGTCAGCTGGCACCTCCAATTCCAGCTAATTTGGTTCATTTAGCCACATAGTCGCAGGAGTTCACTCCGTTAAGTTCTCAACCTAGCAGCCAGACTTTTGTCCTTCTTCACTCCAAATCACTCAGATATAAAGCTCAATACTTATGTGTTGAGAGTCTCTAAATGTATTTTTTCAAATGTATTTGCATCTGTGTCCAAATACAATAAAGCATGCTGCATAATAAACAACCTAGTGGTAAGCAATGTACAAACCACTGTATAAGTCTGGAGAAACAAATTAACTTTTGAAAGAGAGACAACATTCCCACATAATAATATAGCACTTCAAAGAAAAAAGTGATTTTTGGTTCCATCAAATGAGCTGCTCAGTAGTATCAACTAGATTTAAAATAACAAATTTATAGCTTTTATACAGTTACCATGGAAGCATTCATTTGAGGATTGGCAGGTCAAAATCAAAGACTAAATTTGGTGTGGTTAGGCCTTGCTTAACACTGAAAGTCAATGGTTAGGTATTATTCAGTTGTCAAGCTCATTTAACCCACTTTTAAGTAAGACATCTAGACATATTTTGACATGCAGAACACCAGATCAGTGCTCCCTCAACACTACTTTTTTGTAAAGAGTTTAGAGCACTTTCATTTATTGTTTGTGAAACAGAATGAACACCTGACCTACTCTATTTGTAATCGACAAAAGCTTCAGAGGAGTTAGCAGCGAAAAACAACCTAACCAGCTGTGTGACTTAAATGATTGAGAAATTTGCAGGAAATTGCGTCATGAGATGCTCAATATCTGTGACCTGTAACATTGTCTACCTCAGAACAATACCTCTGCCACATAAAAATACAATGAAATATCAAGGAGTTCACATAACTTGTCCTTTTTATACCGCGCTTCAAAATTGCTCTTTTGTTTAAGAAGGGTAGCTTAGGTTTCCTGGCATGTTTACGGCCCGTATCCGCTGTCATGTTGACTTCCTTTTTTTCTAATACGTGATGAGGAGTTAGGAGGTGATAGCCCTTTATTCTTGTATGATAAAAGATCCTTTTCAGGGCATGTAGCCTACATGAAGCCAGCTTTGGGATTAGTCTATCTAGGATCAAATTAACTTCAATTTCCATTGAATTCTACTAATGAAAGCCTTCGACCTTCAAATGCTAACAGTTTAAGAAAAAAATAACTTATTAACAGTTCCGAGCATGGCGTATTTTGTAAGTACATCCCATTTAGATGGAGTCCCAATTCCCAAGTTTGCATTCTTGACTTCGGTTTCAGTGGCACTTGTCTTCTTTGCGCAGGCGGCCCCTCCCAAGCCTTTATCTCTTTGCTTCAGGTCATTCACTGTGTTCTCGTGTATTGTTACGGGGATGAAAAAAAACCAAAACAGTTACCACAGAAACATGTCATGTGAAGTCGCAGCATGCCTTCAGATTACTGCTATTTACAATAACTTGGATGCATGGGGGAGAAGGATGGAAAGAGCAAAAAACATAATAAGGACCTCTGACTACTGAAAAATAAACAAAAACAGAGAGAGACAAAAGGGGAAATTATGACATATATAATGTTTTGACAGTTTAATACAACACTCTCATGCTTGGGCTTGATGCTATGAGTGATAGCTTGTTTCTATACAAAGGGGCTGGGTTAAAGCTGCCTGTAAACTGTGGCCTCTGATGTAAATATTATGACATTGCTTTAATAAGATAAATGTTGGTCAGGCACCTGTCATCAGCTTAAACTGAATTGCATTATTTGTTTCCTTTGGGTCTTTGTTGTTGTTGTCGTCATTCATTGATCAATAAAGCTCAATTCAGTTAACAGTTTGTTGATACAAAAGGTGTTATGGTAAATTCAACGCCAAAAATATGTAACCTCCACAACTGTAATATTTGAAATCTAAAGAAAACATGTTATGTCAACCAGATTTAGGGATCAGAATGCTGAATGTTTAGAACAGCAGACGTTAAATTGCAACCCTGCAAATGACTACATGCAATTTGATCCCAAAATGTGCACTCTGTTTCCAGAGTCCAGTGTTTTTCTAGGTGACGATGGTTAAAAGCTCAAGAAAAAGCTTGTAAGTGGTCCACTTACAGGCTTGAGTTCGGATTCTTTTTTTGTTAAGTAAACTTCAGTTGTGGAGGAACCCTACCCCTTGTGCTTTGTTGATATTGGCTTTACTCAATATTTGGGGTCCCACAGACTCCACTGCTGTATGTTTAAAGATAATAATAATTGCCAAATAACAATATTTTTTCCTATGACCTTCTTAAATCCCAATATATAGAAAAGATTTAAAGCAGTAACCCTGCTTTGGTTACTTACTAGGTTTGCACATTCGATGATGTTTACCCAATACCAAAATTAACATAAAGCACTGTTGTTCCACAAAATAAGGACATAATTCACATCTTCTATGTTATTTGTGCTATATATGAGCAAGTAGGTATTCCATTTGTTTGCCAAAAAGTAATTCTAAGACAGAGACATGTTATTAAATAAGGTGATATTACTTATGTCCAGGTCAACAGTCAGTTAGCCCTCTTTTAAATGGACTGTTTAAAAATAATCATTCAAGTTTACACATTTTACAAATAAGAGTTACTCAGGGACACATTAGTGCACACTGATAGATGCGTGAGAGGCATTGAGAGAGAGAGAGAGAGAGAGAGAGAGAGAACTTCTTCTCATCCTTGACTTTAAGTAACTTGACCAAATCCTCATCCATCCATCCCGCCCTCAGCACGCCCCTCCTGACTGCCTAGGGCTGTTGGTGGGACAGCCTGTCCCCGTTTGGGACCCACTGATTGGTTCCCACACACTCTGGGCTGAAGCTCAAAAGAATCCAGAACACCTTTTGTATTTGACTCCCTTGAATACTAAATTAATTGCAATCCATCACTCAGTGCTAAAGATGGGATTTTTGGGAGCTATAGGCTTTTCTTTAGCATTGGTATCTCTAACTCAGGTAAATATATTATTTTTTTTGTTAAAACTTGTCAAACTCAACAGTATGGATATTATTTAGTGTTAAAGTATTGGAAGCATTCTATTGATTAAATCGTTTTATTTTTTTATTTACAGATACCTTATAGTGCAGAAGGTAGGTAAACCAAGACGTTTAGTGTGAATAATGTTTTAGAATATTTATGCTGTCATAAATTGTATTAAAAATCAATAAATATATATTATAGTATCAATATTTATAACTGAACACTCAAAAATGCCACATACAACATTTATGCTATTTGTTATATATTTGTGATATTGTAACAAACTTTATTTTCTGTAACCCAGATCGTGTTTTCAGTGCCATGTATGTCCATCTCTTGCAGGGTGCCAAACCTTGTCAGCAAAGTCTTCAGGCCCCTCATCGATCCTGGTAACATGGGAGGAATATACTGGGGCAACATACTATCTTTTGGACGTTCGGATGAAAAACAATACACAATTTTCACCGATTGTGAGGACCCTGCCAGCGAGATCGACAACCTTTAAGGATGTGAAGGGTCTGTCACCAGGAACCGAGTATAGTGTGACTATCAAGGCCGTCCATTTCTTCTCTGTGGTGTGTATAACTACAGTCGTGGCGACCACAGGTAAAGAACAAGACAGTCAATACAACATTTACATAGAATAGTTGTACCACCTTCAAATGTGATTTGGATTAATGTTATTTTTGTTTGGGCAGCATCGCCATGCCATTCACCCTCAGGCAGGGGCGCCGCTAGGGATTTTGGGCCCCATGAAAAGAATCTTTACAGGGCCCCCAACACAGCGGCAAAATTTTTTGATGCTATTTTACATACAATTATGCATTTTAATGGTATTTTTGACTATCATTACCATATTTGTGAAAGAAGAACAGCATGAACATGGAAAATAAAACATGTGTGATTATATGTTAGTTAATAACTTAGTGTCATTATTTTTTCTGTATTATAATTTCATCATCATTAGGGGCCTCTCTGGGCCCCCCTCCATCATGGGCCCCTAGAATCCGTCTCCTTTACCCCCCCTTTTCGGCGCCCCTGCCCTCAGGGGTCAAATAGTGACTTACAGTTATACATACATATCAAGGGAATTGTAAATATTCCAAACGAGCTCCAAAAAGTTTTATTTGAAAATAAAAGTATAATGAGCTGCATCAAATTAGTCAATTCAGACTGCGTCTCGCCCCGCCATTACGCAGGGATGCAGAGGTCTGTAGCATCTAAACGAGGCTTTCTCCCCTGCTCTCTCCTCCCAGTGCCCGCCACATCACAGATAGTAAACGGCAGAGCACTGTCGAGCACCTCCGTCACGGTAAAGTGGACTGCGGTCCCCTCGGCGGAGCGCTACTACCTGCTGATGTACTCTGAGTCCACCGGACAGAGGACCAACCTGACCTCCACCAACACCAACGCTGTGGTGGAAGATCTGCAGCCCTCCACCAACTACGACTTCTACGTCTTCACAGCTAACCAGGCCGGCCTGGGAACCAGGAGCAAAGTGCGGACCATCACGACCTGTAGGTGATCAGGTTCTTTTGGAGCCTTGAGATGTTTCTTTTTTTTTTTTAAATAAGTATGGGATAGTATCAGTTGATATTAAGGCATGTCTCTCTGCATGTACAAACCCAAAACCTCGCTTATGTTTACGTATTGAATGTGTGCAATTAATGACCAAGAGAAGACATTATCTAGTTATTTAAAGCTGAAGTTTACTCTCAAACTACTGTAGATCAAGATATTACGGTTTACTGTGTTTTTCTACTGAGTAAAGTGACTGACAACAGCTAGAATACACGTATGAATGTTGCATTAAACTCCCCCAGACATCCCCAGAGCAAGTAACAAGTTATACCAAACTCTCCATTAATTGTTGGTAACATAAGTTACTATTACTTGTATAATAATAATATTCCTTACAATGTAGGTCTAGATTTTCATTGTCAGCAAAAATATGGGGTAAATTCATATAACTTTCATTCATATAACCCATATAATATATATATTGCAAATTTCCACGCTGCGGGACTAATAAAGGATTACCTTATCTTATCTTATAAGATCACAAATATGTGTTTACAATCTGTTCAGCAAACAACACCCTCTATTCCTAGACCCTCAGCTCGGAAAGCTGGTAAAACATTCTCAAGCGGAGTCTCTGTTTGTTACTATAGGAAAGTAACATGATAATTAATCACCTAATTAACAGCAAACGTTTCATTCTCTGACATTGATTTGTACAATGTATACCCATGATGATAGGTTTATTTATAATATGATGACATTTTACATGGAGAGTTAATTTTTCTAAGATATCTGTCTCTAAGGTTTTGCCTTCAACTCAATTCAGTTAAGCAGAATGGAATTTAGTTTGTGGTGCCCACAGTTCTGAAAAAAAATAATATATATATCAACGGTTCCAACTTTTCCAAGAACTATTGTCCAATTGTGATTCAAACATACACATTTTATTACAGACAAGATAATTTGTACAAAAACAGCAAGATGCTTGTAGTATAAGTAATTGGGACATTGTTTCTGGGAAGACATGGTGCTGTTGAGTTTTTTAAATATAATCTTTCAATTCTTTGAGCTGCATAAACAATACAGTAATTCAATTTAGCTCGGCATAGAAAGACATTTCTTTGAGTAAATTAAGATTATATTAGTTTTGGGGGAATTACGTGAACTGACCCTTTAGCGTGGCTGAAGTTGTTATTGGCTTTGATTGAAGAATACGAGTTCCTAAATTGAAAAGTAACAGTGAAGATTTTCAGTTCTTGAGATCAAAAAGGCTGTTTCAAACTTATGTATAAAAAATAACTCATATATATATATATATATATATATATATATATATATATATACACATACATATGCACACACATTATCAGATTGATTGATATCCCCTCTAACTAAGTGCTTATGTTTCTAGTTGTTCAGCCTCCGATAAACATCACAGCGACACAGACTGGCCCGGAAACGGCGAGGGTGACGTGGCAGCCGGTGGAAGACGTCCTGCTGTACAAAGTCTCCATCCAGGACATTGATCAACCCACCAGCCGGTTGGCTGGTGGGTTGATCAGTGGGTCTGTGTACAATACCACAGACACTAAGATGGATGTCCAAGGCATCTTACCATGTTCCACCTATCTGATATCAGTGTCCTCATACAACAACTTTCTGATGCCCAGCGAGCCCAGAGACTACACCTACACCACCAACAGTGAGTAGGCACAGCAATACAGATATCAGTAACTGGGTGATTTTGATCTAGGTCAGCTATTCTCTCTGAGGCGTTCCTTTCAAACATGCAGAATATGATCCTCAGGGTAAAAGGGATTCAAATGCCCTGACAACCATCTTGTTGTTGAGGTTGACGGGTAAACATGAACCTAAGAAAAAACTGAAACTATGGTGATTGTTTAAGTCTTCTTACAGTATACTAGTAGCCTTAACACTATATGGTCAGTTTGCCCCTATCAGAGGTAATGTCAGAGTTGAAAACATAGCAAACAAACAATTTTACTAATAAAACAACTTACCAATCAGGATTTGTGTAGAATTAGGGCATATTTATACAGCCTTGAGTAATTCTTATCAGACAGTTTCTGATATAAAATGTATATAGAAGGTCAATACACTAATTTAACCTTTTTTTTTTTTTTTTTTTTTGCCATGTTTTCTCAAGTTCAATAAAACAAAACACTAATCCTGTTTTACTTGCAGAGCTGAAACCAGTTGCATCAGTTTCGGTGGACTACATCTGCGCCACTCACTCTGCGATGGTTTCCTGGTCGGCCGTGTTTGGGGCCGACTCCTACAAGGCCACGGCGATGGGCAAAAATGGGACGCAGCTGACGTGTGCCAGCCAGAGCACCAGCTGTCAGATCATCGGACTGAGCTGCGGCCAGAGCTACGTGGTGCACGTAACGCCAATATCAGACAACTGCAAGCACATGATGAACAGCACCTCAGCCACTTTCCAGACAGGTGAGACGCAATTATCACAACGAAAAAAAAAAGGATCACTTAACTTAAGCGGCTTATCTGACATAAACACCTATAAACATGCATAGAAAAAAGAAGATACACATACTGACATCTTCTTCAAAGTCCTTTTTCACAAGACCACCCAGCTGAGTCATTGTTGCAGCCCGAAAATCAGCTATTTCAACATTGTTGAAACATAGGTGCTAATATTGGTAGAGAGAGCAACAAGTTAGCAGACTGTGGGCGTTTGAGTAAGTTATCCTGTCACTCAGTGTGATCCCCACCCTTCGTGAAACACCAAAGGAGAATATAGAAAGACCAACTAATGGGACAGTAAATTATATCAAAACACAGTTAAGACTCTCATACTGAGCTAAAACAAAACAAGTGCACAAAATGTAGGTGAATAACATGAAAATGGTGGGGAAAACACAATATACAACTGTTTTCAAAAGTCTAGTCGAACTCTTCATTACAGGTAATCTGAACTCCATGTGTAAAATCAGTGGAGTTAACCTCTAAATATGAGGTTGGCACACTACAGGCCTGAACTCAAACAGCAGGCTACATTTGACAAAAAAGCAAAGAAAACCAAACTAAAAACCCAGCTCTGAATTTGGTAATTATAGCCCATCAATACCAGGCAACTGACTGAATGGCTCTGTGTCCATTACATTTTGTCTGACGAACTTTCTTACTGCTCCACCCTTCGATCTATTTTGTCGCAGGCACTTAATCCCTTCATCTCACATATCACTCTATTCTGTTAGAGAGTCCGGTCGAGATATTCTGTCCAACCCCACCCCTGGTGCCACATTGCTGAACATGATTTTATAACAAGTAATTGTCAATGATACTTTAATAACTCAATCTGGTGACATAATACGTTTTTGGACAAGCAAAAGGAAACAGCATCATCTTGAGATGATTTTGACTTTGCTTGGTAATAATACAGATTTTTTTTTTTACGCTATTTTGATTCATAGGATTTGATGTAAAGATCCAAATCTGAATCCTGACATTGAAATGAAACCAAACTGACAACAAAAAAATACATATTTTGTCAGGTATAAGATACATGAATCATAAATTGTCCTTTGATTTTAACATAATCCACCGGGTTGTTTCTTACTCAGAATAAATATTGCTGAGGTCATATCAGTGAGGAGTCATTTGGGAATAGCTGTTTAAAACTCCCACCTCCTACTTTTGTTTGGCGTCTACATTCATGCAATTATTTGAGTGCATAACTGGGTCTCCCATTGAGCTGCACTGTCTATATCATATTGTGTTGTGTTCAGGTTGCTAAGAATGAGCCTGTGTTTGTGTTAAACCTGAAACCTCATACAGTGAAAAGCAACACTGGTGTCTAATCTTCAGTATCAGGGCGTTTTAACCTGAAAAAGGATCTGAGGCGCTCACCTTTGATGATGATACATCCCATTTACTTAAATTTTCTTACCTAATTTGCCCTTTATAATGTTATCCATCCATCCATCCATCCAATGGGGATGGGATTGACAAATAAGGTGGTTTTCACTGTTTAAATATAGTATAAATCCTTTTCCTTTAAGTTTCCTGTCCTCCCAAGAACCTGGAGTTGTTGCGAGACTGTTCCAGCGAAGTCATCATCTTTTCCTGGGAACGCACAAACAATACAGACCACTACTTGGCCCGGGCAGTGGACTCTCAGGTACTGCATTGTGAACAAAAAATATTTGCAGCAGCAATTTTCTATGTAAAATTAATTTATATGTAAGAAGATTCTTTTGAATTAAATGAAAAAGTTCAACATTTTGGGAAAAACAATAATTTGCCCCCCCGGCTTTGGTCTTTGTGCTTAACTTAGCTAACCAGTTACTAGCTGTAGCTTCATATTTAGCATGTAGATGTAAGAGAGCTATCAATCTTCTCATCCGACTGTTTGCATGAAAGCCAATAAGCATATGTTCCAAAAACATACCTTTTAAAGAGGTAATTTAGTGTACATACCATGTAAGTGCTTTGTGATTTCTCTGTAGGGAGAGGTCCAGGAGTGTTTGACTGTAGACAACTCCTGTTATTTTACCCACACTGTGTGTGGACGACACTATTACTTCACAGTCCAGTCCATCACAGGGCAGTGCAGAAGCCAGAGCAGCTCTACTGTTGACATTCGTACAGGTATGACTACATCATCTCTACAGCAGTAAATGCACACATACACAGATCACTTTGTACAACAAAACATAACTTTGGGTAACTTTTTCTTTGTAATTTTGCTGATTTAGAGAGTTTGTTAGTAATTGTATATTCTAAAGTCTCCTAAAGGCATTAAAATAAAAAAAAAAAAAAAGCAGAGTCAGACTTTTTTTACTTTTTTTAAATTTTGCAACCTTTGATAAAGCAGTTGAATTTCCATAATTTGAAGTTGCTGCAACTTTAGTATAACTTGATTTAAAGCATTAGTGGGTGGCTGAACTGAGCTCTGGGACATGTGTCCATTCTCATGTTATCGCCCTCTGCTGGATTCTCTTAAAACACAATCCATGTCCTATTTTTAATATGACAATATTATTTCAGCTCTTTTTAGATTGCAGTGTTCTCATATCGTCTTTTATAAACTGCAAATATAAACAAAAAAAACCAAGTAAAAATAACTTTACCTTTTTCTAGCCCCCTGTATTCCCCAGAACCTGCAAACCATAGCCGAATGCCAGTCGGATATTATGCTCAGCAAGTGGGATCTCGCTGAGGGGGCTCTTCGTTACACAGTGGAGGCCCTTGGCAACAAGGAAAACAACTATTACAACTGCAGCTCAATGTCCAACAGCTGCGCTATGCCGGGGGTCCAGTGTGGAGCGCACTTCAGCATGTACATCACAGCTTTTGACGATGAATGTGCAAGCCCGAAGACGCTGGGGCTTGCGGCTCAGACGGGTGAGGGGGAGCTGTTAGTGCCTGATTATTAGATATTAGCAGTGGTGAAAGAAGTATTTAGATGATTTACTTGCTCCATAGAAAATAATCCAAAACAAGTCAATGTTTTTCTATCCAAAATCTTCATTTTGCAATGGGAAGGAGACTGGTATTATCAGCAAAATGTACTCAGTATACATTACAATGACTGCTGATATATTATTGTGTAAGCAGCATTTTGATAAGGTGGAGTTCGACCATGTTTTAAATGTAAAATATTAGTCTGCACCTACAGACAATGTACAGTACTTAATTAGTAACATTTCGCCACAGCATATTTTCTCCATCACTTCACAAACATCCCAAACTGCATATTCATCTACATTTGCATGGGTTTTCTTTGGAGCTGAATAAAATAATCGATTCATCAAATAGTCAATAAGACAGAAACATTTATCAGCAACTCTTTTGATCATTGATTATTATTGTCCAAGTAATTTTTCAAGCAAACTGTTCATAGTTTCTCAAATGTGAAAGTTTGCTTTTTTTTCTCTATTTAATATCATTACAAATTAAAAATCTTTTGGTTTTGGACTGTGTTGGATAAAACAAGCACTTTGAAGACCTCACTCTGGGGTCTGGAAAATATGTTGGGCATTTTTTGGTTTTACAGACCAAACCAATAATTAAATTATTGAGAATATAATAAATCAATAATGAAAATAATCTTTTGATTGGTAACCTCGACTCTGATCACCTGCATAGGCGAAAAGCTGGAATTGTTTTCATTAAGTTTGTCCCCTCTCCTCTAGCCCCATGCGTTCCTCAGGGCGTATCAGCAGTGAAGGAATGTGGATCCGACTCCATCACAATGACATGGTTAATGTCTAGCGCATTCTTCTACATTGCCATGGCGAAGGACAGTAATGGCGTCGTTCACAGCTGCAACTCCATGGATGTGACGTGTAAGATCGAGGGCTTGAAGTGCAGCACCAACTACACAGCATACGTCATTGCAACCAACTTCATGTGCAACAGCTCTATGAGCGAGATGGTCACCGTAGAGACAGGTAATGTGAGGCTGCTCGTTTTTCTTCTTCTGGCTTATTAAACTGTAAAGCTGCTTAGGTGTCCTTGAAATGAACAAAGGTGGAAAATGTTCCACCTTTATGTCAGGACCTGTTGTTTCATCTGAAGTATAATATTTAAATGTAAAATGTGTAAATGTGTTGTTTGGAAGGATTGAACAAATGGCTTGTTCCCATTTCTGGAAAGCAAATTTTCAAATCTGGAAAGCTCAGAAGATTATATTGCTGTTCTTTACATACATCTTCTGAGTTATTTGCTAGTTAAACCAGACTGAAGACAGGCAGCACCAAGCTGTTTTTTTAATTTACTGCCTTTTAAAAATCAGAATCTTGAGCTGATGGTTTTCATAAATAAATTCTATATCAATGTTTCATTTCAAAATCTTGTCTACTTAACTGTCCATTTGCCTCATTTCAGGTGCTTGCCCACCGCATCACGTAACTGCCTCACTGGACTGTGTAACCAATGAGGCTCTGATTTCGTGGCGTGGCGAGCCCAAAATAAACTCCTACACCGCCACCATCGTGGATAAAGATCAAGGACTTCTCAGCTGCAGCTCCACTAATACCAGTTGCAGGGTACCCAACCTGAAATGTGACCAGCTCTACACTGTCACTGTCAGCTACCACGATGGCATGTGCCCCAGCATGCCCTCTGACGCCATCTACATGGAGTCTGGTAAAGAAACAACAATTTGTATCTATTAAAACTTCTCTTCATGTCACTATATCTCTGATCTCCTCAGTAAACCTCTGTAAAATGTTTATGGCTCGACGGTCATCTCAAAGCTGCGCTAATAGGTACTTTTATGTGAACTTCATATAAACGTCTGATGTACCCTTCAACTACAGAGTGTTTCAGCATCTTTTAGATCATTGTTTTGCATTGCAGCCGGGCATGTAGTCTTTGTGTCAATTTAAACACCTGCACATTAGCATTTAGCGTTTCATCTTTTGCCTTTTCCTTAACACAGCATCTAGATCAACCTGCATGTAAAAGCTCTGAGAGGAACAGACTTCACATTTCTTTCTTCTTTCTCTCCAGTTCCTTGTGGGCCCAATGTGAAAGCAAACTTAGACTGCCCGTCACAAGTACTGACGCTCAGCTGGAATGCGACGAGTAACGCAGAAGGATACGAAACTGTGGTCTCAAACAGCGAAAAAAAAACTTCTCTCATCACCACGAAGCCTGGGGTGACGCTCACCACACTGGAGTGTGGACTTGAATACACACTGACAGTGATGTCCTTCAACAGCACCTGTGTCAGCCGACCCACAGTGTTATCTATTAGGGAAAGTAAGAGAACACGGTGACAAATGTGATATGCAACAAAAAACTAGTAACTTATGCATTGGTAATTTTGACCTGATATGAATGTGACTTAGTATAGAGAAAATATGTCTACTGACATCTGAGCAGCTTTCAAGTACTCTAATTTGAAGACACTTCCTTAAAATGCACAGAGCTGAACTGAGGTTTTTCTCCCTCAGCACCATGTGTGCCCACTGATGTGATGATTACAAGAAACTGTGGCCAGAGTTTTGTGCAAGTGACTTGGAATGCGAGCCACGGCGCCCTACGCTACCAAGCAGCTGCAACGGATAAAGACGGCAAACGCTTGCTGTGCTCTTCCAATGAGACATCGTGCATGTTGAAGGGCCTCATGTGCAGCCAGGTTTACAGTGTTGGGGTGTCTGCCATGGACGACACCTGCTCCAGCAATGAGAGCTCTGCAAAGACACTACGGACAGGTAGAAACAAGCAAGATTCAATCTCTGAAATGTGTATATCCTTCTCACAATCCTACTCATGCCATCCATATGTTCTGTGCCTTCCTCTACAGCGCCCTGCCCTCCCTCTCAGCTCAACGTCTCTGTCAACTGTGCCAATAACTCTGCCATGTTAAGCTGGAGCAGCAGCCCCAATGCGGTGTCCTACACTGGCAAAGCAGTGAGCGCAAACGGACACAATGTGACCTGTGACGCAGGAATGGAGCTCGGTTGCCAGCTGGATGGTCTGCACTGTGGCATGAAGTACACCTTCACGGTGTCAGCCTCAGATGGAGACTGTCAAAGTCCTGATAGCAAGCCTGTCGTCAAACCAACTGGTGAGGAGTCGCGTCTCTGATTTCTTACTGTGTCTTCTTACTCCCTTCCTAAACCCTTTCTTACAAATCCTTTATACCTCTTAATTTTCCTTGTGTATTATTGTCTCTTTTCTTCTTCTTCTGGTTGTCTCTGAGAAAAACTGTCTCTTTCACTACCTCCTTCTTTTCTACAAATACTGCAAATCCAAAAAACAGGCAATTCCACCAAAAGATCCATTCAGCAGCTGATCTGGAGCTCAATGACAGCTTGGCAAAATGTATATGCCGAGGAATACAATTGAGGATACAACTGAAAGCTCCAGAGCAGCTCCTAAATGATCTTTGTTGTACATTTGTTTTACAAATGACCATTTTCAAGGTCAATAATATATTTAATATTTTCTATCTGAAACAAAAAACGCTCTTTACCCACCGTGTTTTCTGTGCTGTTGGAAAACTGAAAGAGATAAGAGAAGTAGCCAAAAAACAAAATCTATGAATGCAGTTTTAAGTGATTCAGAGACTATTCAATTATTAATCAAGCTACCACTAAGTCACACTCTTTGCCTCCAATTAGCCCCATGTGTTGTGAAGAGTGTGGTCAACAACCTGAACTGTAGCACCAACATACTGACCATCAGCTGGGCGCCTGGATCCATGCCATTAAACTACAGCGCCACCGCCCTGGCTCGAGACGGCACTGCACTTCGCTGCTTAACAGAGGGTTCAAGTTGTACACTGACTAATTTACAGTGTGGACAGAGCTACAATGTGACGACCAAAGCCATCAGCGGCACATGTGAAGGACCGAGCAGTGTCCCTGAAATAGTCAATTCTGGTAAGTTTGTCGGTTAAGCCACCAGAGCAGTATGCTATATGGAAATACAGGAAGTGAAGCAAACTAAAGGACATGATCTCTTGGTCATAAATATGTTCTCATGTGCCTTTTTTCCCCCCCCACCAACATAATTTCTCTCTTAGTTCCTTGTGTCCCTATGAACGTCCAAGGCGTTGTGGAGTGCTCCAATAACACATTGAAGGCGTCCTGGAATGCAGCTGCCGGCGCAGTGTTCTACATCTCCACATTGAACAGAGCGGGAGGTTTCTCATCTTCCTGCCCAACAGCTGACACGAGTTGCGTCTTTCCTGATCTGCAGTGCGCTCAGACGTATAAGCTCAGTGTGGTGGCCATGAACGACAGGTGTAACAGCTCCGAGAGTGCCAAGATCTCAGCGAGAACCGGTAACTTCACATTTTTAAATACCATGAAACCAGAGCCTTTTATTTCGGGCAAACAGCATGAGAGCTATTACTGTATGACATCGGTTTTCGTGGACTTCCTGTTGAGGATGTTTGAGTTTCTGGAGGCACTTAGAGCAAATTATTTAATGTATTATTAATGACTGATTTGTTTTATGAGTTGACAATTGTCAGGATTTGGCTCAAAGCACAGCTGACATATTAATGTTGATGCCACAGTCACTCCAGAGCTGTCAATATATACTTACAGTTGAATTACATCATTAAAGGGAAGCAATTCTTTCCATCAAGTCATACTATAAATACAGTCATAATAGTCATCTTCCCCTGCTTCCTCCAGCACCCTGTGATCCTACAAATGTGACCTCTGCTTTGCACTGCCTCTCTGGTGTGGTGACGGCGACTTGGGGGCCCAGCGCTGGAGCAAATTATTACACAGTCCTCGCCAAGGCCAACGGACACATCGACTACTGTAACTCCAACGGCACTTCCTGTGAGCTAACCCAGCTGCATTGTGGGAAGGATTACGTTGTGACTGTGCTGGCAGGGGACGGGAACTGCAACAGCTCCATACTCGCCAAAACCAATGTGACAACAGGTAAAGGAAGACACAATAGGAGTGAGGAGCCTGATTTTTGCTGATGCTTTTGAATATATATATATTGAGTAGCCAATTTTATTTTTTATTATATGTATGGCTTTTTATCCTGCTCTGAAATCGCAGATTGTATTCTCAGTGCAATCATTGACTTCACCGCAACAGTTATCAGTGAATTCAACTGTGCACAGCTGGTGCTTATTAGCAGGGCCTTAGCCAGGAAATAAGAAATACTGAAGTCAAATGCAGCCCTCACTACTTTCAGAAACTAGAAATATACATACTACCCTTCTTCAATACACCTGAATCATCCCTATAATGTTTTCAATGGGAGCCAAGACCCTACTTATGAGATAGTCCTATCTTTGTCATTTCGAGAAATAACTCATATTTTGATGAAGGTCTTGGGTTTGATGAACTGATAACTTGATAACTGCCTCTTGACTGCCGAATCTTCCTCGCTTTAATTTTGAAGCCTCTTTAGAGTAAACATTTGATTTAAAGTGGACAGAAAAAAGGGAAATTACAGAGAATTGATATAAGACAAACGTCTAACAACTTCACTCTTAGAGACACAAAAGATTCCTCTAAAAGGCAAATTTTAAATGTTTGACTATCCCTTGCCCAGCCCCCTGCACTCCAGTGATCAAGAATCACTCCCTGGACTGTCTCTCCAACCTCGCTGAGGTCACCTGGGTTAAGGACAAGGATGCCATTAGCGTCACGGTCACCGCAACCTCCAGCCAGGGACACTCGACGTCCTGCAGCTCCTCCACCAATAGCAGCTGTGTCTTGGATGACCTGCAGTGTGGAAACAACTACACAGTCCAGGCTGTTGCACAAGGAGTCCAGTGTTTGAGCAAACCCAGCTCTTCTTTTGAAATTGTTACAGGTAAGTCATAGTTTAGACTTCTTTGTATTAAGGCTGTTGCATTCGGGATCACTTGATGTTGGCGGGGTCTTATGAAGTTTTCAGGAAGCAAGGATTTAGGAAATGACTGTTTACTCCACTCTCATCCAGCGCCCTGTACCCCTACAAATGTGGAGTACACATACTCCTGTGAGGCTGGCATCGCCTTCCTGAGCTGGGACGAGACTTTGGGGAGAAAGAGCTTCTACGCCTACGTCTATTCTGGAGACCACATGGCCTCCTGCAGCACCAGCCGGACCGGCTGCTCCCTCACCTCTCTACTCTGTGGTCGCATGTACGATGTGATTGTGATAGCTGTGGCTGACCACTGCAACAGCAGTGTGCCAGGTGTAACGCAAATACAGACAGGTAAGAGAGCAAGGATTGGGTTATGGGACATCTACAGGGTATGTTTGTGGATGATTTAAAATTACCGGTAACCTGAGTTTCTGTGGGTTTTATTTGCACTTCACTCTAGTCTAAATCAGCCTGTTTGCACATCATTTTTCTTTACTACAAAGCATGTATAGTTGCAGTACCATTATTGAAAGTCAGCAATGCATTTTTGGAAGTGTTAGGTGATATAATACTGTAGGTGCTAACCTAAACTACCTGCAGACATGAACAAAGGATAAACTAAACATAATCAAACTAAACAAAACTAGGTTGGGATTTAAAAAGACACCAACCTTTCAGGAGGGAGAGCGAGAGCCATCTTGGAACCAACCAGTTTATGTAAACTCCCAGCCAACCTTAATGAGGTGGGAGGGGCCAGGCAATCAGGGAGGACCTGTAAGGAGGAAGCAGAGGCAGTCCAGAGGCTCTCATGGGGCCAAGGGCCTTCACAATCAAAGAATACATTAAACAGTTCACACTTTTCATTGTTTAGAGGGTAAGAAATCTCACTGTTACAAAACCTTGCTTTAGTTTATTGCTAAAGATGCAACTATTAGCTAAAACAAAGATTTAGCTAAATTTGGATTATAGTTACTAGGGGGCTACAGCGACTATGGTCTTTATCAGGTATGTCTATCTTAACGACAAAATAACAGCAGAAGAACTGACATTATTTGTGATTAACATCTTACAGAAACAGTGTATGATTCAAGCTATCAAAGGTAGGTGGGCAAGTAGCATTGAAGATAATCACAGGACAAGCAGTTCTTGCATGTTCAACTGGTTAAAAATGAGACTGGATTTTGGCAAATTTTCAGTAAGACTGTAAGCTTGTGTCTTCCAAGTCGAACTCTAGAAAAAATGCAGTCGACAAACATTTCCCTAAAATGAAGTAAGTGATTAGTACTTTCGCAAAAAAGGCTCAATGGTGTTTCTCCTCTTGTCTTTCAATCAGCCCCCTGTGCTCCCAAAAATCTCAGTGCCTCCCTGGTGTGTGAGAACAACACAGCAGTGGTGAGATGGCAACAGAGCCCCACTGCTGTTTCCTACAAAGTGACGGCACAGGGCAGAGACGGTGATGCCAAACAATGCACTACAAACGACACAAGTTGTCTCCTACCCAACATGCACTGCGCCCAGACCTACGTGATCACTGTCACCCCCTTCTCTAAGCGCTGCAAGGGCTTCGACAGCTACCCACACACTTATGTTGCAGGTGAGGTGAAAAAAACACTTTGACGTGTCATCATTCAAACTTATAAAAAAAACATTATATATAAAATATTATACATGTTTTAATACTGCCTTTCTATTAAGGGTTAAGACTTAAAGAAAAAAAAGCTTTATTTTGCTGGGTTGATTATTCATATTGGGTTGATGCAATTCTTCTAGATGCCACTAGATGTCAGTGGTGGAAATTAACTAAGTACTTTACCCAATTACTGTACTTAAGTACAATTTAGAAGTACTTGTACTTAACATGAGCATTTCCATTTTATACTACTTTATACTAATACATTTAAGAAGCAAATATTGCACTTTTTACTCGACAACCTCAGTGAAATACCTTTAGTTACCTTTCAGGTTCAGATTAATACTACACAAATTGATCAACAAATACATTCTGATGTATTATTATCAGTTTGAATACAAATGCATTGACAAATGTATTATGTTCATTAACAAATAATTAGAATTAAATTTTATTTATGACTTATAAAAAAAAGAACGAGTACTTCAAGTACGTGGTTCTTTGGATGCAAATACTTTTTCTTCAGTAAAGTTTTGAATGCAGGACTTTCACTTGTAACAGAATATTTCTTCTCTGGGATATTACTACTTTTACTTAAGTAGAAGATCGTCAAATATTGACTACTGGATCTCAATTTTTAATTTCACTTATTGTATAATGTGTGTTTTGGTGGTGATTGTGAAATGCTTATATTGAATTTAGGGTTATTTCCTATATTATTTGTATTGTTACATAAAATATTTAGTATGTTTGCTACATGCCACAGTTATGATAGTTCTTATATTATTTTCTAAATACTAAACATGTTTTTGCCACATGCTCAATCCACTTTTAACCTAACTCTTCCCTTCTCCTCTTTCTTCAGGCCCCTGCCCTCCCACCAATGTTCATGTGTCCCTGCAGTGTGTTGGTAATGTGGGCCATGTGACCTGGACCGCTGCCCTACAAGCGGATCTCTATGTGGCCACAGCGCTACCTTCTGCCATGGATGAACAAAACCACACCTGCACCTCCAACGGAACGAGCTGCTCCCTCACAAACCTCAACTGTGGCGAGACGGCCGTCGTCACAGTGGTCACCAAAGAGAGGGGCTGCATGAGCGAGCCCAGCCTGCCTTTTAGTTTCCAGTCAGGTCAGAGAATTTATACATAGATATTAAAGGAATAGTTTGACTGTGGTATCAATCTTCTCATTAAAGCGTGTGTTTTCCAAAATGTCAATCTATTCCTTTAAGTCTTGTAGTAAGGGCTGAATATAATGTTTTTCAAAGAAGTGTCAAAATATTAATAATTCTTAAGGCTTAACATATATTTTATATTTGTTTTGATCTTGAATGTAAATAAATACCTAATTGTGACATACATTCTAATAGTTAGACTTTAGTCAAAGTGTTAATATACCGAATCAGTTTCATGACTTCTATTCTACACATTATATACTATTTTAACCATTATAAATATTTTATAAGTGTCACAATCATGAACTTCTATATTGTTGTTTTATTTGCAAAAAGACATATTTGAATCAGTTAATTTAAAAGACTTCTCTTGTTCTCAGTCATCTGCCCACCGACCAATGTGACTGGAGTGACAACTTGTAGCAACAATGACATCACATTGAGCTGGAACCCAAGCCCAGAAAGTGGTGTTAACTACGTCGTCCACTCTCAAGAAGATGGCGGGGCCACTACCAACTTCTCCACAGCCATGACGTCCTATTTCCTCACTAGTTTACAGTGTGGCGAGTTGTATTCACTGACAGTCGCTGCCAGGGACAACGAGTGCACCAGTGTCCTCAGCAAGCCAATATTTACTGAAACAGGTTAATATTTCCATAATTTTGCAGAGCTGTTTTAGCGAGAAAAACTGATTTTCACAGTGCTAGCAATCAGTAGTCATCGATTTCTCCACGCTCAGAAAAGCTAAAGTAGCTAAAGTGTATAATTTCCACTCCCTGCTCATTGTGTCAATGCAGTTTAGGAACCCAGAATGATTTGTTCCTAAATCTCTTTCCTGCCAGCTCCGTGTCCTCCGACCAACCTGACTGCCAAAGCCGAGTGTGGAACCAACTTGGGAACGCTGACCTGGGCGCCAAGTATCCACGCCATCTCCTACACAGCTGCAGTGAATGGTACCCACGGCCATGTCGTTTCCTGTTCATCCAACACAACAACCTGCTCAGTGAAGTTGGATTGTGGACGTCAGTACTCAGCGGTTGTGGTTGCTTCCAGTGCGACATGCAACAGCAGCATGGGAGCATCCTTAACTTTTGAGTCAGGTATGTCACAGGTGCAGATGTCTGGATTGCACTTTCACTGTTTTGAAGCTTAAAACTAACAATTGAATGATTAAATCAATCATCTTCCCCTCGTGTCCTTTCCCACAGCTCACTGTCTGCCTGACAGGGTGGTAGCCGACCTGGACTGCAATGTCAACTCCTTTGCGGTTCAGTGGAGGGCGAGCATAGGCGACACCAGCTCCTACACTGCGATAGCCATTGGCAGTGACGGCTCCCGTGCAATCTGTGACTCCCCTACTACAAACTGCAACATCCAGAACCTAGAATGTGGCCTCAACTACAGTATTGTGGTCACTACATCATCAGTCGACTGTGGCACCATCGAGGGATCCGACTACATGATGCAGTCAGGTAGCATAAGATCACAACTCTTAATCTTAGTAAAAACTCACATCACCTCATCCTTCCTTATCAATGTATTCTTATACCCTACCTCTCTTATTCATCCACCTTTTCACCCGTAGCCCCTTGTAAACCAGAAGGGGTGTTGGTAGATCTGCAGTGCAGCACTAACATGGCATTGGTGACCTGGGGAAACTCGGGGCAAGACCAAACCCAGGTGGTGACAGCTACGGACAGAAGAGGAACAACCACCATCTGCTACTCCAGCAGCTCCAACTGCACTTTCGACCAGCTGACCTGCGGGGAGAGCTACATTATTAGTGTGGTCGGCCACACAGACACATGCATCAGTGAAACAGCTGTTGCAGAAACGCTCAACACAGGTACTAATAATTTAGAAAATAATAATGAAACCATAGGAACATGAATATATAATCCCAAGCAGATATGCTTAGTATCACAGTGCGACTGAATACTACTTCCAGAAGAACAATAAAATGAATCATGGTAATTATGGATGTAAACATAACATTCTTGTAAATGTAAACATACCCACCTCAAAAGGGAGGTGGGTATGTTTATTTTTTCTCTACATGTATTTTATGTGAAGAGATATGGTATTCAAGGTATGAAATCTATTTTAGAAAAACTGACTTTGACTCGCCGGTCAAACTTAAGTACTGTGTAAATGTTAGTTTCCACAACTCATACTTAACAAAATGTTAATATAAAAACAGGCGGTATACTACAAGCTTGCTGGAATATTTGTAATCAAATGCTACAGAAGCCTAAACTGAAAGTGACTCTGCCACTAATCTATCTCTCTCTCCCCACCAGCTCCATGTGTTCCCACCCACCTCACAGCACAAGTGGACTGCCAGACTGGTATCACCCTGGTTAAATGGGACTCAGCACGTGGCGCTAAATCGTACACCGTGTATGCTCGGGGCAATCTCGGCCACGACGCTGAATGTAACAACACTGACACCAACTGTGCCTTTTTTAGCCTGGCGTGTGGGCAGGACTATGCCATTACAGTGGTGGCTCGCCATGACTCCTGCATCAGTTTTGTCAGCGAGTCAGTCAACACCACCACAGGTAATAAAAACAAAAGCAGATCAGCTGATTAACAGTGATGTACTGTAGCACTTTGTATCTTTGTAAAGTGCTTCACTGCATCTTAAAAAGTACAGTAACCAACATCTTACTGGCTCTTTGAGTAACATGACCTGAATATTTGGGCTGAGTTGCCAGTCACAGCTTGGTTGTTCATGTATACACTGCTTTATGAGGACACAGATTCCCAGCCACCTAGAACTGCTCATCAGAAGCTACTGAATGCACTTGACATAGGCTGCGTTTCAATACCCATACTACCATACTATAAAGAATGCCAGAAAAAGATTTAGTATGTCACAATACAAATGCAGTATGTCCTGCTGTCCTCCAGAAGCTGCCTGCTATATGAGCAAAAGGTCAAAGTTCAAGGCGCAATGTATTGACGAAGTAGTATGTCCCAATACTGCATTCAACAATAAATACTTTCTAATGGCAGCTGCAGTATGTACTAAAAGTAAAAAATAAAAGTATATTATTTGGAAAGCAGCCCTATCTAAGTGAACCTTGCAGCAATGTGACAATGCTTCCAAAAGGTATTATTTTTTATTACAGTTTTAGTTCACACAGTACATACCCACATGACTCTCCGTCTATGTATTCAGTTTCCCTCTTGACATACCTCTCTGTCTAGGTCCTTGTCCCCACAGCGATCTGCAGACTACCCTGGACTGTAACACCAACACGGCTGTGGTGTCTTGGACGCCTGGCAGCGGCATCCGCTACTACAACGCCTCAGCCGATGCCTTTCGCATCGTACACCAGCAGACCTGCTCCACCAACGGCTCCTCCTGCAACATCAGCTCTCTGCTCTGCGGAGAGAGCTACAGGGTGAGCGTCAGCGGACAGGGACAGAACTGCCCCAGTCCAGCACAGGACTGGTACCGAATCAAGACAGGTAACTTTTATACTTCATAGATTTTAGCTGCCAACTTCTTTGAGCTCATATTTTCATTACAGTTTATCGATTGCTCTCAACTAGCTAATTATTTCAACTCCATATCAACTACTTTTAAGTATGTATGATTTACTACCATATTACTTTAAGCCTACTTTTACTTATAATTAACCCTAATTTTTCTACCAGAACATTTGAAGCTGTTTAGCATTACTTTCAGTTTATCGTTTCAACTTTTTTTCAGTCACTCTTAGCTAACTATTTCAACTGTTGATAAATAACTTCTCATCTTATCTTTTAAACTATTTATCCATCAAATTTAGCCTTCTCCCTCAACAGGTTATCCATGTTACACTCTTAAATGCATGTAATGATGTATAATATAAATTATATTTCATTCCCCAGCTCCCTGTCCTCCAACCCAGCTGATGGTCGACTCTTCATGTGAATCAAACAACATCTCAGTGTCGTGGCAGGCCTCCCTGGGTTCCTTCTCCTACATGGCCGTGGCTAAGGATGCACAGGGCCACCATTGGTCCTGTAACACCAGCAGCACCACCTGCCAGATATCAGGTCTGCTCTGCGGACAGCAGTACCAGGTCTACGTTGCTGGTGTTGATGAAACGTGCACTGGAGCCAAGAGTGATGTCAAAGTGATTCACACAGGTATTTAAAACCTGTGTGACCAAAATCTTTTGGTCACACTCCATATCTACTGTTTGAATTGTGACTGATTTGGAATTTTAAAGAGAATGATTTCACATTTACTGTGTATGGGTAACAAACATTCAGGTTTTCTTCTTCAGGTTTCACATATCTAAATCCCACATGTGGTATTTGAAAATTAAATTATTCGGGGCCCCAAAGGAGTGGTACTTAAGGAGGTGAAGGAATTTAAAGAAATTTTCAAAATAATAATACATAACCTCGATGTAAGACTCAAAATGTGCCATAGAGCAAAAAGTCAGCTCATATAGTAAATGATACAATTCCACCTCTAATTCTTCATTATTCTATTGCCTATTTTCATGCTGATCACATGCTGATTTCAATTTTATGCTTCTTGGGTGATTATTCAAATTGTATATGTATGTTTCCTTACTATCTGTGCTTGCAATCATTTTATTTAACCTCTAGAATATTTCAGATTCATCAAAGCAGCTCAGAACCAATCACAAGCAGTTCAGTGTCTCCCTCAGTACTCACATACCTGAAGGGGAATAAAACCTATGACCATACAGATGTTTTTCTCTTTGCTCTCTCTGTTCAGCTCCCTGTGTGCCACAGAACATACAGAACAAGCTTGACTGTGTGTCTGGTGTCCTTAACGTTACCTGGACGTCAACGGGTGACGTTTCTCAGTTCCGCGCCTCCGTGGTGAGCAGCAAAGGACACGTCAGCATCTGCCAGACAAATAAGCATCACTGCGTAGTTCACAACATGCAGTGCGGTCTGACCTACAACGTGACAGTGGTGGCCCAAGATGAGGCCTGCAACAGCTCCCATAACCCCAAAAAGCAGGTCCTTACAGGTGGGTAAAGCTGCAGCACATCTGATTACAGATCTGTCTGTCTTTTTCTCCGTGCTATTTGAATGTTGCAATGTTGAGTCATGATGCTTTCAAATGACATACGAAATACCTGCATATTTTCCTGTTTTCCTATTTCCTATCAAGAAAATATTCAGTCCATTTCTTATATGAGGTTAATTTTTGTGTCTTTGTTCGTCCTCACCTCATCGTCTCCTCTTCCTCTCAGCTCCTTGTCCTCTCCCGACCTTTTTGCCCACTGTCAACTGTGCCACCGGTGTTGTATCCGTAACCTGGAACAACAGTGTGTCGGGGGTCGTGTACACGGTGTCTGCGGTTGATGCCACAGGTCGCCAACACAACTGCAGCGGCACAAACGCCGGCTGTAATCTTAGCATGCTGGAGTGCGGGACAGAGTACAACGTCACCATCACACCATCCAGAAACGGCTGTGTGGGCAGAGACAGCCCCACAAAAAAGATTAAGACAGGTAAGGACCAATATTTTAGTTTTGCTTGAATAAAGAGGCAGATGTGCAATACTGTTCTTTTTATTTTTATTACATTTACTCTTTTTAAATCCTTTTGAATCTTTTCTTTTATAGTCTTTTATTTTAGCATTTTAGCATAAGAATAAAACTTCCCATGATTTAAGTTCATTTCTTTATACGTAGTAGTATTGACTGTAGAATGTATTGTTCATGAGCGCTACATTCTTACTATGGGGCTATTTGCCACTGAAATGTTTAAAGTATATTTTTGAGTGAAAACAGTAGAGATGAATACATTTCACTGTCAGGGTTTTTAGCATAATATGTGTAATAAAATTGATAACCCTTTTTCTGTCCTTTTCCTGGTTACCTCCAGTTCCCTGCGTACCTCGCCTGTCTGAAGTGGAGATCGACTGCCTGGTAAACTCAGCCTGGGTGATGTATGAGGAGTCTGCAGGGGCTGAGGATTACGTCGTCATGGCGACGGACAGCCAGGGTGACGTCCAGACATTTGAGTGTAACTCCACGTCAGACGGGATGTGCGCTCTGCCGCCGCTGATGTGCAGCAAAAACCTCACCTTCACCATGAAGGCCCGTGACCAGAAGTGTCCATCTGCACCCAGCAATGCTGTCACAACTGAGACTGGTAGATTTAAAACAATATTAAACTTTATACATACAAAAATATTAAAAAAAAGTTTTTATAATATAAAAACAAGAAGTCACATGAAATTATTTTATTAAACAGAGCTTTAGAGCTGTAACTGTTGGCTTTCACTTTTTTAAATTGCTCCAATAAAATATTAAAAGTGTGGCACTCAAACAGCTTCAAAAACAGGTAGGAACTTGGAAACGCAGAACCTGCTCTGTATTAAAATATAGCTCTATTTACTTATCTGCTCTATTGTATAACTTTAAAACATGTTGTTTTTAGATCTCCAGACCAAGTTTTTTCAACTCCTTTTTTACCTATCGAAATTATAAAATCTAGCCCTGCGACAGACTGGCGACCTGTCCAGGGTGAACCCTGCCTTCGCCCATTGACAGCTGAGATCGGCTCCAGCACCCCTGCGACCCTTAACTGGATAAGCAGGTTACGGAAATGAATGAATGAATGAATTATAAAATCTAATTAAAATCACTTTGTGTAGAATTTGAAAATGTCCAACTTGATGCTGTGGCAAACAGAACACATGCCTCCGTCCATATCTGCCCCAGAGACAATGAAATGAAAGCACCAATTTCATTTTCTCCAAAGAAAAGCTACTGCCATTACAAAAACTTGAAAGATGCTACATTCAACAAAAATAGCTTTAGTGGTAGAAATGAATTTGAGGGGAAATAGCTGGTCTGAAGAAATCACTAAAGTTTTCAGTCTGTAAAAACAGCTACAATCCATTATCTCAATCTAATGTGGTTCTCATGAGGGTTTTATAGTAAAATGTGCTATTTTTTACACAGTAGGTAACATTTTTTAGAACAACTAGCCTCTCATAGCACCTTCACGTTACTTTTGTACCTCTTTCTAATTCATGTACCTTGGCTGCACGGTGACGTACTAAGAAGTGTAGATCCAAGGTTTATGCCATACTTTGGCAAAGTTAGGAGGTTGTTTTTAAATTGTCTTCTCCTTCCCCAGCTCCCTGTCTTCCTGAGAATGTACAAAAATCAGTGGACTGCGACAATCGCACGATCAGCATCGCCTGGTCAGCCATTCCTGGTGCAGTAACGTACACGGCCACGCTGGAGCAGATATCCGGAGGCAAATTCTGCTGCACCACGTCAGACACCGGCTGTGACATCACCGATCTGCCTTGTGGAGAAATTTACATTTTGGTCATCGTGGCTGAGGGACGAACGTGCAACAGCTCCCAGAGCCAAAGCTACATCACCAGGACAGGTGTGATATATACTGTACATGTCCCACAAACACATACACACATCATGGAAAGAATAAGGATCAGAGAATAAAATAAACTACAGCTACAGAGTCCAGGAATTGCGTATAGTCCATTAACAAAAAGCATAAATAAATGTCTATGTTCACCTCTCCCTCCTTAGTGCCATGCGTTCCCAGAACCTCAAAGCCAGTCTGAGCTGCAGCGACAATGTGGCCTCCATGTCGTGGAACCACAGCAGGGGAGGACAGCTTTACAGAGTGAGGGCTGTGGGTACCGATGGCCACGTGGACGAGTGCATCTCCAGCACGAACCAGTGTGACCTGACAGGTCTGCTCTGTGGACAGTATTACACAGCTACTGTGACGGCAGAGGACCAAGACTGCCAGAGCAAACGTAGCGACAGTGTGACAATCAAGACTGGTACGTAAAGACTCTCACTGCTGAAGTTTACACATGGTTGTATCCAGAGCTGCATACAACAAATTACTCTCAAACACGTTTACGGATGTATTATTTGTTTCTTTTCATCTAGGGTAACCTGCTACAGCTCATGCTATTCATCTTTTTTTTTTTGGTATAAACTGCATATATACATTAATTTTGCTTTAATAGAATAGTTTGACATTTTGGGAAAAAAAGCTTATACCACTCACATGTCTGTATATAATAATGTACAGCTGCGTTACGTCTTGTTTGGCCAATTCTGTACAACATTTGTGGTTGACAGACGCCAGGAAGTCACTGTGCATGCCCAAGAAATAGT
Source organism: Anoplopoma fimbria (assembly GCF_027596085.1). NCBI lineage: Eukaryota > Metazoa > Chordata > Actinopteri > Perciformes > Anoplopomatidae > Anoplopoma > Anoplopoma fimbria. The sequence goes on from NC_072456.1 coordinate 9,575,199, forward strand.
CATTTTCACGAGGCCCTGTAAAACCAATACTTTCTGTTCTTATACTAAGTTTTTTCGGTACTGGTAGGTGGATGTGCTACTTTCAGAGAGCCAGGCTAGCTGTTTCCCTGTTTACATTCTTTATGCTAAGCTGCTGCTGCCTGAAGCTTCATATTTAGCACGCAGACATGATAGTAAAAACCGATAAGTATATATTATGTATAATTATTTCTTCATCTCTGGTAGCAAAATGTTACAGAGGAGGACTGCACCACATATTCTTTACCTCTTCTCTCTAGTGCCGTGCACACCTGAAAACATTTCCTCTGTGGTGGACTGTGAGGGCAACACTCTGACTACGTCCTGGTCTGAGAGCTCAGGAGCCGACTCCTACATCGCCACAGTACAGGACAGTAACGGTCAGACCACAACCTGCCAGGGCACCACCGAGGGCTCCTGCAATGTGACAGGACTCGGCTGTAGTCAGATCTACCATGTCTCCGTGGTGTCATCAGATGGATACTGCAACAGCCCGTCCACTCCAGTGGTTGACGCACCTTCAGGTACAGAAAGTCATGTGACAGACGCATATCTTATACGAGAACTTGTCTGTCTTGACTTTCTCTTCTAGTTCTTTTTAGACATCGGAGCAAAGTCGTGGTATATTTAAAGCAAACTAAAGTTATGACTGTCATAACTGTTTTATCTCTCAGTTCCCTGTCAGGTGAGAAATATTGAGGCAGTGATGGACTGCTATGTGCAGATGGCCATAGTGACGTGGTACCCAAGTGATGGAGCTTTGTCCTACATGGTCATGGCCACCACCGCGTCGGGCCTCAACGACACCTGTGAGGCCAACACCACCAACTGTAATCTGGTAGGGCTGCTTTGTGGCCAGAGCTACTCTGTCTCGGTGAAAGCTGTGGGACAGACCTGCAACAGCATCGCTCACATGACAGGACAGCTGGTCACTGGTGAGCCACGGCACACAAGCTCAGCAAAGCTGCATGCATGCTAAAAGTCCTCTACCGTTCAGTAATGTTTTAATTATTGTCATGTCACTTGGTTGTTGGACCTTCTTTGTGCAAAATGAGTCTTATTAGCTCATCAACACTTTTCCTCTCTTCCAGAGCCGTGCATCCCCGAGCACATCATCACATCGTACAGCCTGACGATCGGCCAGGTGCTGTGGGACATGACCGCTGGTGCTGATCACTACACAGTTGAAGGGGTTACAGAGCAGGGCCTGAAGGTCTCCTGCAACACCCTTGACACCTACTGTCCATTGTACGACATGGGCTGTGGCCAGATGTACACCGTTAACGTCACTGCAAATAATGCTGTGTGTCAAGGCGTGTCCACCTCGACCGAATCAGCTGTAATTGCCACAGGTGAGAAAATGCGATTTGAACTTGATAGAAGATGCATCTTTGCACTTGCTAGGTTCTTAACAGTCAGGAGGCTTTCTTTGATGTTGTCAGCACGGTGATTGTGTCACTGTTGAGGAGATAAGCGTTGGGATTAGGGAGCTTGAGAAGTTTAAGATTGTTAATTGATTCATTTTTTAAAGTCAATCATCAAGTAAAAATATTTTTTTTCCATTATTTCAACTTTTCAACTTGCTGTTCTTCTTGTCCTATATGATGGTAAACTAAATATCTATAAGTTTTGGAGTGTTGATCAGACAAAAACAATTAAATCAATCAAGGAAATAATCAGCAGATTAATTGCAAAAAAAAAAGAAGCAAAATAATAAATAGTTTCAGCCAAGCCTAATTCAGGCTCAGCGTGACATGTTTTTTAATATACAATATATATGAAAGATAATAACAGCATCCTTTAACCTGCTCTGCTTCTTGATCTGCCTTCAGAGCCTTGCCCGCCCAACAACCTGCAGACCAATGTGCAGTGCCACAACGAAATGGGAATCATGTCCTGGGAGACCAGTTTTGGTGCAGTGGGCTATGAGGCCAGTCTCGCCGGGCGTGACGGCCACTCCCTGTCCTGTAACACTAGCAACACCTTCTGTAACATAGAAGGCCTCCATTGTGGAATCGTCTACTACACAAACGTCATCGCCATCGGAGAGACACTCAACAGTGGCATCTCCACTACTGTCCTGCTGGTCTCAGGTATGGTGTACTCATCTCTACTGATTACAATGTTTAAATGAGCTTCATGTTATTCTACAAATGGCGGAAATGCTCAAAGTAATTTAGCAGTATGCTTGCAAAAAGCAGCAAGCAAGCCAACAAGAGTATAAACAATGCAGGTTTTAAATATTAGAAATTGGCTCAACTTAACTGTGTGGCCTCAGGGATACACAGTATGTTTTTAATAAGAAACAGTGAACGTAAACATAACTTTGTTGGTTTAGAGGAAAACCCCACAGGGTATCTTTTTTTTAAAAAATTATTACATTGTGTATGGATACGTCCCTCCCCCTAAGAAATTAGGAAATAAACCTTAAGAGCAAAATACAGTATATTAAACAGCAGTGAGAAAGAAGAAAGCTCAAGCCAGAAAACTTGTGTTTTGCCTCTCTCGTGCCTTTTGCTTGCATTAATTATAAAGCAATTAATGATAATCTCTGCTTGTGTTTACATACGTGTATAGTTTACAGCTAGTGGAATTCAATGTTGCCAACAAAACAGCTTTCTTACTAGATTTAGCAATTTTAAGACCTAGAGAGCGTGCAGGCTTTTAAAATAAAGTGTATATAAAATTGCATTGTATTTTCTGTATGTCTTTCCGTCCCCTTTTGTCTCAAGCCCCCTGTGCTGCTGGAAATGTGGTAGCGGATTTGGATTGCTACAACAACACAGCCGAAGTCTCATGGAGCCCAGCCGATGGAGGAAGCTCCTACACGGTGACTGCAGTAGGAGAGGATGGCCACCGGGCTTCATGTGAGACCGATAAGCAGCAGTGTGATTTGACCGAGCTGCAGTGTGGTCTGACGTATAACGTCAGTCTCACAACCAACAGCGATCACTGCCAGACTGAGACACTCACTGATGTCACCTTCAGCACACGTGAGTTGAGCAACATCTCATCACAGAGTAGTTGGAGTCGAGTGGGGGGGAAACATTGGAACTTATCTCAACTACACATGTTGTCCAGGGCCCTGTAAACCTCTGCGCGTTGGAGTGGACCTGCAATGTGGGACGAGAACCGCCAACATGTACTGGGAGCAAAGAGAGGGAGTGGAGCTCTACATGGCTACTGCCACCTGCAGCATGGGAATGACTCTGCAGTGCAACTCCACCAACTCCACCTGCCAGTTCTCCAACTTGTCCTGCGGGGAAACCTACAACTTCTCTGTAACTGCATTCAGTGGCATGTGCTACAGTGAAATCAGCAGCACTGTGGAGATTAAGACAGGTAGAGCTCATCGTCAAATAATTAACTAGGTGATTGCAATCACCTAGGTACTTAGGTGATTGATTGATTGATTGATTGATTGATTGATTGATTGATTGATTGATTGATTGGGCTTTTAGCTGTATATAGATGGAGATTAAATGATCCTCCTGATTGTACACGCTGATCACAGTTTAACAAAATATTGTCAATGCGAGAGTCTATATCAAAGTTTTATTTTATATTATTTATTGGTCATTTTGTACATTAAATTGCTGTTTTTATCCCAAATTATGCAGTTACTGTTTAATCCATTTATCCTATTCTTAAATAATCTGTTTGATTAATTAATCCATAAATCAAACAACACAAAATGCCGCTGAAATTTTAATAATTGATTAAATATTTTAAGTAAAAAATACATCTAATTTTCTTGTTCCAGCTTTTTTGAAATATAATTATTGTCCTAGTTTTAGCCGTTTGAATATGACAACTACTGCTTTAGATATTATGATAGGCACTTTCAGTTTTTTATGAAATTGTATGTAATAAATGATTAATTAAGAAAAATAATTTGTTAGTTTGAGCCCTATACTGTAGCAATATTGGAACAAGCATGTCAGAAGTGGGAACAGCAAAGATCACATCTGAACTAAAATACAATTTCATTAAGGACATTGTCTCTTTTTCCAGCACCCTGCCAGCCAGCGGGCCTCACAGTCAGTGGGTCATGTGTCAATGAGACAGTGGTGTTGGATTGGTCGGCAGCTGAAGGAGCATCGGTCTACGTGGTGTACGCCACAGGAGACCTGGGATATGTCACATCTTTCCAAACCGAGGAGACAACAGTGGAGGCCGAGTTGCCCTGCGGACAGCTATTCACCTTCACTGTAAAAGCTCAGGATGATCGATGTGACAGCGCTGTGAGTCGGCCCGAATCATTCAAGACAGGTATGAGTTTCATTTATATTTCTGTCTAATGTGGTGCACAGTATAATTAGTTTATCATGATGCAACAATTTACCTTCACCTCAGGTCCCTGCGTGCCCGAGCATGTACAGAGCTTCATACAGTGTGAGAACAGTCTGGGCGCGGCCAGCTGGGCCAAGAGCGACGGGGCAGAGTCCTACATGGCCATCGCAGTGGGACAGGACCAACACACCCACATGTGCACCACAAACACCACCAGCTGCATCTGGGACGACCTGCACTGTGGCGAGCAGTACACCGTTCACATCATTGCCAACGACTACCTGTGCAGCAGCATGCCGAGCAATAGCACATCGATACAAATGGGTGAACATGCTTTTGTACTGGAGACAATGAGAACTCTAACTACCTATGAATAATGTCCAAACCAGGAAGTTTTGAGGGGGAACTTTATAGGGCACGCATGAAAAAACAAAAAAATAAAGTATGGAATAGAAAAGGAAACTTCACATGAACTTAGGATATTAAAGGTTAGAGAGGTCCAACAAGAATTGACGAATAAATCAGGCCTGAGTGTTGAAATAAAACAATGTAAAAATAGATAGCCTTAATGCCTAAAATGACCCAGTTTAAGCATCTCATAAGTAATTATTTGCTGTTTTTTCCGCATTGTAAAATGTATTATCTGTAGGTTTTGAACTGTTTGTAAGACAAAACATGACATGATGACATCACCTTGGGCTGTGGGAAATTGTGACAGGCATTTTAACCTATTCTCTGACATTTTTATTGACAATATGGTAATATATTAATCAAGAAAATATTAAGCAAAATAATAGAGAATTAATGACAACTAAACTTTTTTCTTCTGTTTTTAGCACCCTGTATTCCTCAAAACCTGAAATCATCTCTGAACTGCACTATGAAGGTGAATATTTAAGTTTTACAAAAAGTTCCTCCTCAGGAAATATTGAACTATTGCAAATCAATTACTTCTAACACAAATTTAACATACAACTATACTGCAATCTGTTCCTAAGGTGGGATCGCTGTCCTGGAATGCCAGTGACACTGCTGAGTTTTACATTGTGACCGCAGAGACCAACAGTGGCCACAAAGTGCAGCTCAGCACCAACGAAACCTGGACCTTCATTTCTGAGTTTCTCTGTGGCCAGAAGTACTTCCTGTCTGTTCAGGCGGTAGACTCCGTGTGCACAAGCCTCCCCAGTCAGCCGATAATGCTTGAGTCAGGTAGATTACTATTCCATTCACCCGTGTTTTTAAACTATTTTCTAACTCTGATGACACAGAGTTTAAGTAAAAGTTGAACACATACTATATTACAGTGTGCAAATTCTGTGTTATTGTCAAAACAAAATAGTCTACAGGGTTAACATTCCCAACATAAAGTCACTCTATTTTGTAGTTGTAGGATGACTTCTAAGTTCTCATCCTCTTGAATAATGTATTTTAATTATTTGTAGTTTTCTTTTGAATATGTTCTTTTAGACTTTCAAACCACGTATATTTTACTGAGAAACTGTATTTGACAACAATTAATTAACATTTTTGTATATTCCAAAATCAATAATTTGTTGAAGAGGGATTTTACATCTGTACAACCTACAACACCCTCTATCCTATAGAGAGAACATTAAAAAAAGATATACTTCGCAGCACTGATGAAAACTGTAGCTCCACAAACAAGGGCTCTTTTGCTTATTCCAAAGTCAGCTTTCACTAACTGTCTATTCTTCCTTCCAACAGAGCCCTGCCCCCCCACCGGCGTCACCAGCTTCATGAACTGCCTCTCTAACATCGCGGTAGTCTCGTGGACTGGTTCAGCTGGGGCGCAGTTCTACACCGCTATACTAGCTCAAGAAGACGGCCAATCACGAAGCTGCTGGTCTGACAGCACACAGTGTGGCATGCCCGGCGTCCAATGTGGACAGAACTACACAGTGACGGTCGTCGCCTCGAACGAGAAGTGTAACTCCGACCCCAGTGAGGCAGACACACTGCAGTCAGGTGAGACATTAAAGACAATCCCCTTAACTTCTTTGATTAATTTTTTCTTAACCTCTTTCATACATTTTTATTTCTGTAAACAGGTGCATAAATACATTTTGTCAAGAGTCTAAGAGAAGAAAATGTATATAATTGTCTGCAAAATGTGTTATTTAATTGTTGCCTTAACTGGGATTGTTTTTTATGCTCAGTTCATTCGATTACTTTTTTTAAATGAGGGCTTGTTAAGATGATCTCAAACTTCTTGTCACTTCAGAATGAAATAATAAACTTAATAAAATCTCCTCCACCTGCCTTTCTCCAGTGCCTTGTACTCCTACTGATGTGGACGTGACGATAGACTGCTCTAACAATCAGGGTCTGGTGTCCTGGAGTTCCAGCGACGGGGCTTTGTCCTACAAAGTGACGGCTCAGAGCTCACAGGGAGTCATGTCCTCCTGCGAGAGTACAAACCTAATGTGCACCCTGACCAACCTGACCTGTGGGCAGGACTTCTCTGTCCAGGTGGTGGCGCAGGATGATATCTGCTCAAGTTTACCAAGCCAAGCTACAGAGTTCAAATCAGGTAGAAGAACTGGATGGACATGAATCACCGTTGGATGTTCACATGTAAATTTGTGTCACTGATTTGTTGCTGTTAACGTGTACTAGTGTTACTCCAGTCCTCCCTTTCTTTCCTCCCTCTCTCAGTTCCCTGCACACCTAACATTGGCTCTGTGGTTCTCGACTGCTACACCAACTCTGCCCTCTTGGACTGGGCCTATGCCGAGGGCGCCCTGAACTACACTGCAACAGCTCGGACCTCTAGTGGCCATGTTTCCAGCTGCACCACCAACTTCACCAACTGCGAGCTGAAAGATCTGCAGTGTGGTCAGATTTATGATGTGGTCACTGTGGCCTCAAATGAGGAGTGCAGCAGCCCACCAAGCACCCAATTGCCGGTGGAGTCAGGTGAGCTCTAAAAAAAGTAGAGCATCTTTACTCAGTAAATTTAAATTAGAGTTATGGGCTTAGGATTTTAAATATCATTTTTGGGGAATTTTACACTACTGAAATTTTGTCTGTATTGGTTGACATAATCATCCTGCTGCAGCGACAGTATAGGGTGTGTTCAGTATATACTTGACATCATAATTTTTTGGGTTACAGGTGCAAAGTAGCTACGGGTCATCATTTTTCACTTTGAATTTCCCCTTTTTACAAATATTAAAACAGTGTTAAAAAAGAAACAAAATTGGTGAAAATCAGATTGACAAGATGCCCCCAAAAAATGTAAAGAAGAGATGGTTGATTGTATAGAATTCTATAGTTGTCAACTACAGTTGAGGAGGTAACCATGGAAGAAGTGAAGCCTATGATGATCAGAATAGTCCCTCTTATGACTCTAACTCACATTGGGCTTACTTCTTAGGTGAACTAAATAGTGAAAATAAACTATTACCCATTTTTCTGGGTACTCCCTGAAACTCCCTCAACTAGTGACCAAATATTGATCAAAAACCTGCTTAGTGATTTTTTTCTCTCTCTCTTACTTTCCTCTTCCAGTGCCTTGTCCTCCTGAAAATGTTGTGCCTGTAGTGGACTGCTCTACTAACACAGCCCTTGTGGAGTGGCAGGCCTCTACAGGGGCCGATTCCTACATTGTCCAAGCCTTCGGCGTGGAAGAAGATGAATCTCAATGCGAAACAGACTCAGAGTCCTGCGTTCTCACAGACCTAATGTGTGGCTTCACCTACAACATCAGTGTGATTGCCATCAACACCGTGTGCAATGTCTCACGGAGTGACATGAAACAACTGCAAGCAGGTGAGAATGATCACAGAGAATTAACATGCTGAGGCCTTGCCAGCATGATAAATAGTCCACATTACAGATTGGGCTAATTTTATTGTGCTGACTGTTATTTTCTAGTAATATCTGTAATTATTTTTAAATATCGGGATGTTTCTGTTAGTGTGTCTGGGTAGGAGAAAATGATGCATGTAGGAGCACTAGTGCTACTGTATTTCCTAAATCTTTGTGATTTTACAAACAACAAAACAATACAAAATGTCCACAAAACTAATTAAAGCTAAATAAATGTGCGTTTTCTCTGGTAGCACTGATATTGCTAATGATGGATAAAGAATTAGACCTGTATTGATCCTAAATCGTCTGTGCTTTTGCAGTGCCCTGTGTACCACAGCAGGTGGAGGCACGGGTAGTCTGTGAGTCTGGCGCTGTGGCGGTCTCCTGGGAGTCCAGCAAAGGGGCATCATCATACACAACGGTTGCCAAGGGCAATGGCGGCTACGCGTCTATGTGTAACAGCAATGTGACAACGTGCCTGTTCAATGACTTGCTGTGCGGCCTCAACTACTCCATCACTGTTAGAGCTTCAGATGAAACGTGTAGCAGCGCTCGAAGCTCTGCTGTGGAGCTTAACACAGGTAGAATCAGGTGTAAGGCATATTGAATGTCCTATTAAAGCTCTATTTGTACATATCTTCATTTATACCTGTTTGTCTGTCTGTAGTGCCGTGCATACCACAGAACGTAACAGCAGAGATGGTGTGCAGTAATGACACAGGAGTTGTGTCGTGGGAAGAGGAGGAGGGTGTGTCCTCCTACATGGTGCGAGCTTTTGGGCCTGATGGTCACAAGATTCAGTGTAACAGCACCACAACCAGTTGCATGCTACCCAACATGCACTGCGGCCAGCTCTACAACCTGACATTGACAGCTCAGGATGGAGAATGCGACAACAGCCGTGCCTACCTCAACCTGCAGTCAGGTACGTTTTTTAGTATGTCACGTGTCATTTAGAGTTTGATTGCATTTTTATCAGTCCTCAGTCCTGTATTGCATCTATTGAATACATTTGGAATGAATTGTCATGAATTATCAGTAGTCAAAGCCAAAGGATTTATATTTAAAGAACTTAAAGATATAATGCATGATACCTAATAAAAAAAAAGAGAGATTCAACTTCTGTTTTCCTATATAACATAGAGTCACAGTGCACACTGCAAGCAGATTAAAGTTATTAAAATCAGTCCAATGTATATGAATAGCTCTGTATTGCATTACAAAAAAAGTCGCCTACATCAGAGCTGTTCCTTAATGTCCTTTTTTATTTAACAAAATAACAAAGTATAAAATGACAAACCCTCTCTGTAATCTTTTTGGCCTTATCGCCCTCCCGAGGTAGTGTCTCTCTTTCAAGTGTTGCGTTGCTGTGTATGAAAGCTTGGAGTAAAAACACCTGTGTGACAGCTGACATAAAATGAAGCATCCGATTGGGCTTAATATAGCTCAATATAGACAAAACTGATCAGTTAAAAAAATGCCTTGATAGTACCAGATAGATCAAGAAATTCCTTCTTTCTGCTAGTGAACTTTCTGATCCAAGCAACAGGAACTATATTGTCTCAATGCTTGTCTGTCCTCTTTCTCTCTCCTAGTGCCTTGCAGGCCAACCAACGTAAAGGCTTCTCTACGGTGCCACTCAAACTCTGCTGCAGTGACGTGGGAGCGAGCAAGTGGAGCGCTCTCCTATCTTGCCGTTGGTGTTACAGAAGATGGAAGCAACAAGACGGAATGTAACAACACCATGACCCACTGTGATCTGATCAACCTGCAGTGTGGAAAGACCTACAATGTGAGCGTGTTCAGCCAGGATGAGTCCTGTTCCAGTGTGGAGAGTGACAAGGCATACGTGCGAACAGGTACTGTAAACATGGGGGGGTTGAATTCATTAAGGCTTTTCTGCTCAACATAAAAATATCCTTAGTAGCTAAACGATATTATATCAACCTGCCTACTTTGCTTCGTCTCTCCCCTCAGCACCCTGTCCACCCCAGGATGTGGCTATTAAAGCAGAGTGTGATGATGGTGCCATGGCCGTGTCCTGGTCACCGAACCCAGATGCCCAGCACTTCCATGTGGCGGCATTGAGCAACACCAGGGCGAGACTCTACTGTAACTCCAGCGGCACCGGATGCACCATCAGCGATCTACCATGTGGACAGCACTACAACGTCACTGTGCTGTCTGTGAGAGATGGCTGTGAGAGTATGCCCAGCGCTGTGGTAGAGACTTCCACAGGTATACGTCTAACACAAATCCATTTGTTCAATTGCTAAATTTACACACAGTAGTGTATTGATTAATGTCATTCACTTACAAACATGCTTAGAAGGTTTCATTTCCTCCACAACGATCAGTCCAGTTCTAAACATAACAACCTTTGTCACCTATAGGAAAAAAAGAAATAGCTGCTACAAATGTAACACTTGCATCAACTGCAGGCAATGAGTGTTTTAACAGCAGTTTCTAATATAGCTGTGTGTTTCTGCATGTTTCTTATGAGTGTTTTACATTTAAAGGATTAAATCAATATTTTGGGAAATACACTTTTTCAATTTAGTGAGATGACAAGATAAATATCACAGTCCTTTGTGACTGTAAGTATGGACCTTGTGACTGGAAGCAACTTTCTTCGTTTGTTTAATTCACACACAAAATAAATACATTGGGGGGAGTTATATGCTGAAACTATCTCTGTCTTCTTGGAAAGATGTTGATATGTTTATTTATTTTACTACCGGATTAAAAACTAAAATAATTAATAAAAAAGTAAATGGCTTGTAGATGGTACACATTGGCTTGTCTTTATGAACTACTTCTGGTGCTGTTACTTTCCATGCCTATATGAAACAGGTTATCTGCTGTTGAGACAATAAATGCCATGTGTCTCTGACTTCCTACTACTACCACCCCTATGCTTCTGGAGAATGTCTTTAAACAGAGAAGGAAATAAGAGATATAAAATTCTGAATTCCCTTCACAGCTCCATGTGTGCCCAGAAATGCTCAGGGCCGTCTGGACTGCATATCAAACTCTGCCTGGGTGACGTGGGACGTCTCAGAAGGAGCCCTCAGCTACTATGTGATGGCCGGAGAGGTCGGAGGTCACAACGCCAACTGCACAACCACCTCCTCTCCCTGTAATATCCCAGATCTGAAATGTGGGACCATTTACACCTTCCATGTCACTGCTGTCAACAAACACTGCCGCAGTAATCACACCACCTTTGAGCTTCAGACAGGTATTTAACAAGAACCTCTACTCTCAGTACACCAATTTTGAAGTGAAGTGCTGAAAGGTTGTATATGAAAAGTTATTAGTAAAATGATCTTGTAAGCATTGTATCATATTATGCATTAGCAAACAATAAATTAAACGTTATAATGATCTAGTATAGCACAAATTGCTGCTACGCTGACATCTATGGGTCAGTAGTCCAAACATTTTGGGCTTGCGACCCCTTATAATGAATACTTGTTCATCAAACCGTGACTTTTCTTTCTATTATATTGCTACTGGTAAATACTCGATATTTCCCAAAAGTAGCAAAAATTTCAGTAATAACAACAACAACGACAAATATTTTAATTGGTGTCGCAAAACAACGTTTATTCTTCGTTTCCATCCCAATAATCATCTTGTGACCCCTTAAACGTATCTTGTGATCCATAGGAGGGGTCCTGATCCGTAGCATTGCTGTTCATCAGCAAACCAAGATTTACTCAGTGCTTCTATTTCAAGCTTGTTTAAAAACTGCCTACATTTTAATATTAGAACCACAAAGTTGTAAAAGCAGAGTGAGATTTTCAGAGACCTCTGATGCTACGACCCCAGCATCAGGGTTATTCTAAGGAATGTATTAGTGTCTTATCTGATTGTTTTAAAGGGTTTATAAGGACTAATTCTATAAAGAAGGGTTCTCTGAAAGATGAAGTAGAACAAGAAATGAGAAGGATATATTGCTTACATTTTCCTAAATGAACTTAACACAGTTTTTTAATTAAGCTATTTATTTTTTTATTCCTATCCTGCTCTGTAGGTCCTTGTGCTCTAACATCAATTAATGCGTCGACACAATGCAACAGCGACAAAATCCTGGTCGAATGGGAAATGAAAAATGACACACCGCTCTACGTGGTGACCGCTGAGGGCCAAGACCAAACCCTCATTTCCTGTAACAGCTCGTCCAACTCCTGTGAACTCTCGGATACCCGCTGTGGCATGCATTACAGCATCATAGTGTCAACTTCTTCTGATAAGTGCAGCAGCCTCAGAAGCCCACCAAAGAAGATCAAAACAGGTATTTGTTTGTGTATTCATTACTATTTTTTTTTCAGAAATGTCATAATAAAACAATTCATAGATCTTGTAGAAGAATTAAACTTTCAGTATTGAAATGCATAACTATTCTACAGGACACGCAGTAGCAGTGAATTTTATATTGCCCAAAATAAAGCAAACAAATGTACCAATGTAAAGTCATCAGACATATCACCAATGAGAATCATGCATCTAGTTTTAAAACATTATTGAGGTGTGTGTTTTTCTGGTTGTGCTATTGTTATGGATTTTGTTTAATAGTGAGATATGTAGACTGTGAAACAATTCTTGTGTAAACCCCAGGAAGAATCACAGCTGCTAATGGGGATCTAAATACACAAACAAACAAATTATATTTAAGGTTATTTTGTTTTCTTTAGTGCCCTGTGTCCCAGACAATGTGACAGTGGCAGCATCATGTGAGGAGAATGGAGCCACAGTGACGTGGGGACACTCCCCTGTGGCTACATCCTACCTACTGACAGCCACAGGGAGGGATGGACATGTAGCGAGCTGCAACACCTCAGTAAACAACTGCACCCTGGCTGATCTGCACTGCGGACAGAAGTATAACTTAAGCATCACCGCCAGTGGAGACAACTGCACCAGCAAGCCCAGAACGTCATCCTTCGAAACGGGTAGAGACATGTATTGTATAGAAAATATGAAAAATAAGTGACAAATGATCAAAATGTTACTTGCAGCCTATTCCTATTCTTCTAATATGCACAATCTACCTGCTACTTCCTACATTTGGGTTCTACATTGCCACTAAGTTAAACTGACACACTGAACAGTAGGGCATACTGGATTTGCCTCCTGCTTGAATCTATTTAGTTACTTTCTCTCTGTCGTCGCAGTGCCGTGTGAGCCCTCTGATCTCGCAGTGGATATTGATTGTAAGACCAACTCTGCCATGCTGTCTTGGGGTGCCAGTGAGGGCGCCGTGGAGTATTTTGGCTGTGCCCAATCTATGAACGGAGACGCGCTCTACTGCAACAGCACAGTCCCCTTCTGCTCACTCACAGGCCTGGGATGTGGTGACATTTACAATTTCTCTGTTGAAGCCTCAAACGGTGTCTGCAACAGCTCGTTTAGTTCGCCTCTGCAGGCTGGAGCAGGTAAATATTTTAAGCTAAAAAATAAAACTATTGAAGTTCACCATTATTAACAATGATCCAGTTAGTTAATTAAGCACAAATTATTTTTACATAGATAACAAAATACGCAGAAAAACAAATGTCAAAGTGTTATATCTAGTCCTATGTATTTGCAAGAATTATATTTATTTTACAGAAAAACTTTTTTTAGTCTTTAGCTCATATAGAATAACGTAACAACCAATAAACAAACTGATGTTACGTCCTTCCTATTTGGTTTAATACCTGCAATGTAGTACAGCTAGTCTAGTGGTAAAGATATATAAAAATAAGTATACCCTACCAAGAAGACTTTTAATGTTTTCAAAGTACTCCATTTTACAAGTGGTAAGCTGGTAAACTACACCTCAGGAAACAAGTGCTAAAAAATGTATATGTGCTAATTCCACTGGAAAAAATATTTAATTAAATCTCTAATCTTTTTCCTCCTCAGCCCCATGCGCTCCGACTGCTCTGAATGTCCGAATGCAAAGGATAGGCAAAGCTCACTGGGCCATGATGTCATGGGACACTGTCAATTGTTCTGATGTTGAGTACCTTGTCGAGATAACCGGTCGAATCCAAAACAACCCACAGACCCAGATGCAGATCTCTTCTTACTGGTTGCCCAGAGCATACTTTGAAACCCCAATGCCTTGCAGCACACCTTATAACTTCACTGTGCGCTCCGGAAACTCAGCCGGGGTCAGCAAGCCATCCAGTCCCTTAACTGGAGTCACAGGTAAGTTTACACTGCACTCGTGCCTGACTTTATACAGACGGCGAGGAGTGATTTTAGAAACCTTTATGTCATCTCTACAACTAGGCAACTCCCACCAAAATAATCTAAACTGCACTAAAATTAAGAGGAAGCATTCATACCTTAAGTTGAGGCTGGCGTATAAACAGAAAATAAATTACGATAAAGTTCAAAAACATTGCAAATCATATAGCTAAACTATATCATTTGCAATATTAGAGGGAATTACCATTTTTACAACATTTTGCTCATTTCTGTAGTAAAACATTCAAATGATTATGGTGTGATTTTTGTGGGGATCTGTACCAAACAAAGATGTTTCACATGTCTGTACAATATCATATGTAGGCTAGGAAATCTCTGCAGCACGACAATATTTAGGATAAAACAGTATTTTGAAACACATTTTGGCTAAAACAAAATTGTTCCATTTGAAAATTGCATCAGGCCATATTGAGATTTTGATAAAATGTTGATCAATTGTCCAACCCTAACTAAAAATGATGATGCATGTTTTAAATACAACATCCCCCAGTCTTTCTGTTAACTGCGTTTTCACTGTTTCTTTCCCAGTCCCCTGTGCTCCACAGAATGTGAAATACACTGGTGACAGAGCGTCTGCTGTGCTGTCCTGGAATCAATCACTGCTTGCCACAAGGTACACTGTCTACAATGTGTCCGGGGCAGCCCGTGTTAAGCTTTGCAACACCACCGGACTCTCCTGCCAGCTGACCAACTTTGATCCTAACACCACTGAAGTGACAGCCAGCAATGCAGCGGGAGAAAGCATCCCTAACCGAGATATCACAGGTCAGACGGGCGATAACATCTACAGCACAACACAGAGAACAACTATCAGAGTATTTGACTGACCCTAACAGAACCGCTGTCCAATCCAGCCAATGTTCTATATCATTAAATCACTCTTTCCTCTATATTGCCATTTTTAAAATTCGGTTTCTGACATTTGTAAACATTATTTCTCACCTTCCTCAGGTCCAGTAGGAGCTCGCAGAAAAAGACATTTGTGGGCCAGTGGAACCTATGCCCACAACAGTAAGTGCAGTGTTATAACATGACCTAGAGATCTGAAATCATCATAGGCCTGTATTATGAAACAAGTGTTAATTTCTCATCTATCTCTCTCTCAGATCTTGAAATCCCAAAAGTGCTAACTGTAACCGTAAGTGGAGTTTGCTTGAATGTGACTTGGATGAGAGTCAAGGATGCAACCGAGTACACAGTCATAATTGAGGAGAAGCAGACCGACCAATCAGCCACCTAGAATTAGAACCGTGGAAGGTCATTTTTACAATGAGAAGGACCTCAAGCCGTGGACCACCTACTGCATCAGGCTGGCAGCCAAAAACACCATCAACCAGAGCAACTACTCCAGGCCAATGTGTAGAACCACTGGTGCCTCCTAATGAAATACCACAGATACACTTAAATAGACACTGGACTGAGCAAAAACCCAGTCATAAGGGTTGTATGTTTGTTTTCTTCACTCTGTAGCATCCATAACACAATTGTTAGCTGTTCAATCTTTAAGAACTTTAGAAGGAAACTTGTAAAAAAAGTTAAATAAAATAACAACTACAAAGCCACATAATTATTCTGGTACTTCTTTAGCGTATATGTATTTTCATAATTATGTCTGGTATCATAGCGGCATGTGGCAATATAGCTGTCTAACAAAGTATTGCTGAAATTCTATTTATCAAAAATGGTTTTATTTTCAAGAAGGTTATTAGATTATCTGGATTATTAAACTAGAAGGAAGTGTAAACAAAAAGTGATATTTTCAAGCAATATTTTTAAAACCATGCAGTATATATTTTCTTTATTATGTACTATGTAACTTCTCATTTTGTTTAAACACTTTGACAGATCCTTTTTAACATATGAAAGAAAAAAACTAATATGTGAAACATTAAAACACCCCTCTGTATAAACACCGGTGTTGAAAACTTTCCTTTAAAAAAATGTTGTGCGTGTGTTTCTATCCCAACCTGTGATTAATTATTGCAGCCTTATGTATACACAAAGTACCTTTGGAACACATCAATAACTTACTTTGGTAACAACATATGCCTCAATTACTTTTTACCACATAATGTAGTTTGTTTGTTTTATCTATTCTTGCAATGTGAAGGCTTCACCTTAACCTCAATTTTATGGGAGACTGTCAAGTTTTGGATAGCAGATAGGTTATGTTAAACACACTGACAGGATTCCTTTCAGAAATAACTCAATAGCTTTTTTTAAACCACGGGTGTTAAAACTCAATTACCTTAACTGGCAAAAGTAGTATCAAAAACATAGTGGTTTACATCTTAAATGTTCTTTTTGCAGTGAAAGTAAATACATCTGTATGTCACAAGTTTGTCCTTTCACTGTGTTCAAATTTTAGTTTATTAGAACTACACTTTCTTGATCACAGGAATGAGACAAATAGCGCAGAAGGTCACAAATAGCAGTTCACTGATATGAGTACAACAGGGGCAGAGGTGAGGATGAAGTTCAACTTCAGGTACTATAGAGCAGATGTAGTGTATCTTACCTAGAAACCCTCAGCACTGCAGGGTGATGATTGCAGCTGGCATCCCTCCAAGGCCCACAAGCAAGTCAGACACAGCGAGGGAGAGGAGGATGAGATCGGTGGGGGTGTGGAGCTGCCTTGAGGGGGAGATGATGATTAGACCCTCATATTCAGTGCAAATGAGTTTAGATCACAGCAAAAATATTTTGAGGGTACTGACAAAATATGGAAATGTTTACTTTTAGAAACCCAGCAATATGAAAACTAAACTCTACATAACCTACATGCCAAGTAAAGCTACATAATATCAATCAGCTCCACATAGTTTGAACTAATTACTACAGCAGTTTGGTGTTATTATTAAGTAGATGTTTATCATGATTACTACTATAGTGACATGCATACAGAAAAACATACTGACAATTGTATTTTCTTTTACAAGGGAAAGTAATAAGTTCTCTTGACAGCTTTTTAAAACCACAATCAAAACCTTGTATAGAGGGTGGACTAGGAGCTAAAGTTGGTCTTTGTAGTATCTAATAAACAAAGCTTCTATCCATGAATTAAACGCGGACACTCCATTAGCTGGTATACTTCGAGAAAAATGTCTGAAGTGGGAGATGGAGATGACGACCAACAAGTTGAACATCCCAGTGAGCAGAGTGATGTAACACAGCAGTGTTTTTATGAGCACAGCCCGGGGAGTAACAGACTATGACCTGCAGGAGGTGTTGAGGGAAGGAATACAAAAGGTCAGCTACTTCCAATGTCTCTCCCACCATCAGAGATAGTAATGGTCAACCTGAACAGAGAACCAAAACTATCTGCCACAATTATGAGTGGATAGACTTTAATTTGAGCTTCTGTAATGGCAAATATAGGTTTTAGTTATACTGTGTGATTTATATTTGTCTATGTTTGAAAATATACTGTGTAACGGATTTATGTCCACAGGCCAGTAGATATACTAAATCAGAACAGAGTCTGCAGACACTGAAATGTAGCCTTGATCACCCTGTCCTGGTTTGTCCTTTACATTCCGAGTATGAAGGTTTCATGTGAACAGAGCAGACATAACAAGACATTTGGGTCATGTCTGCTTTAACAAGACGTCCTTGTATATATATATATCAGAGTGTGAAAACTTTCTCTTCAGTCCATTACTTTGCAGGCTTGCCAGTACATACTTTGTTGTGTTCTGTTTGATCCTGTAAACCTGCCTCTTTCTTATAAGAAATAAAATATCACAAAGACACTCTTTGTCATCTGATTGTTATTTCAACGCTCACTTTGGACTCATCTCAGTCAGGATTAGTATAGTATTATTTGTTTCCACAACACTTCTCTAACCAATATATTGGTATATAAACAATGGATCAAATGACTATGTCTAATGTGAAATGATGAGTTGCTCTTTGTGTTTTTTAATGCATTGTTTTGAAGTAATAGCCCACAACCTTACTGTTTTGGTTAACCCTTCCAGCTCTCACTGGCGTTGCTATCAGTGTAAACCAAAGCAGGCAGCTGTTTTAAGCAGAAAAAGCTCTGATAAAACCTCCCTGACAAGCACCATAAGGATGATTGACAAAGTCATCATCTAGCAAAGCATTGAGCAGCTAAAGAGACATATTTACCTCCCTCCAGTTTGGAAATATATCTGAGTTTATCCAGGCGGAAATAAAGGCCCTGACTCCACAACCACTTTTGAAGCATCCAGAAAGCATTACAGAAACCTATACATTTTAACCAGACTACAAGTCACAGCTGTGCTCGTGGGTCTGTTATGCTGGTGCTTGTAGCCTAATGCTAACATATTCACTATGAAAATATCAACCTCTGGTGTTTCACAGGTATATTACCATGTTCACTAACTTAGTTAAGTTATAAACACAACGCTCTAGAGGTGATACAATTAGTCAACTATTAATTGATCAATGGTGCTGGGATTATTTGTAACTATTTAAGCATAAATATCATGTCAAACATTTCCTTGTTCCAGCTTTGAAATTGTCAGTTTGCTGCTTGTTTTTGTGCTTTGGGGGAAAAAATTGGATACCTTTTTTTGCCTGTTGATAAGACAAAACAGGGCCTTAAATGATCACCTTGGGCTTTAGGAAATTATGATGGGCTTTGTTATCGTTTTTTTTTTATTTCAATAGGCCCAATAATTGATCGATTACTCAAAAATACTTCCTGCTGGCACTAGTTTTTGTGTTGAAAAAATCAGCCAACTCGTGTGGAAACTAGGTTTACTTGCACAAATCTATCTCGATTTAGCAGAAACTATACCGATATAAAAATATACTGCGTCAACACTGAGTAATAACAGCGCCCTCTGGGGTCCGTTGGGGTCAATGACCTTTGCTGGATAAAACGTCAAGATGGAGCCAATGTTCAGTCCGGCCCTCCACAGGCAGAGACATCAATTTGTCATCGATTTTGTAAAGAGGAACAAACCCAAAAAGGTACCGTCTTAATGAGAAAACATGCTTTACACTTTAGCTTTAAAGAAAACGTTTGTTTGCGTAACGTTTGCTCACGATACTTCAAAAGCTAACGCGACCACTGCAGCTAACCTCTTCACCAAACCAGTTAAGACTGTCGTTAAAGTTTGTGGTGACTGCAGAGCAGCGCTGCGACACTTGAGACAACTAACGTTATGTCCGGATTTCAGAGTAAGGTGTTCACACAGTATTATACAAAACACAGATGGAAGAAAGATTTATTGGAAGATATCACAGGAATTATAAAGCAGATTACACTAACACTAAGTTGTGATGGAAATTACTTTATTCTCTGAGTTTGACTGATAGATTTATATTTAACTTGGACAACTCTGACTACATCAAATGATTTTGATGTAGATATGGGGAATTTTCAAAATTAAAGTCTTGCATTATGTACTTTGAATGTCTTCCTTTCTGAAACTTGTGGTTCTGTAGAAACACATTGTTCCATCATTTGTGAAAATGTGATACATTTGAGTTAAGGACATCTCTGACTATACAGACCTAAAATCAATACCATACAGATTATTGCTAATCACAGATACAGATGACCAATATTTACATTTTCAGTAAAATTTCCAATTTCATTGTCAAAGTTTAGAATAACACAAACTCCATCACAAAACTTAAAAAAACAAAAACACTTTAAGCACATGTTTAATGAAATGCTGCAAAAGAGAACTTTTTAACATTGCTCTTTCTCTGCTGACCACCCGGACATCTGCAGACTTATTGCTTGTCCTCAGTCCAGAGATTGTCTGTGGGCCTTTTCAAAGCATTTACCATGAAGTTCAGAATAAGAATGCACCGATACCGATATCAGCTATTGGGCTGATAATGACTCAAATAGCTAAATGGAATATCGGTGAGAATGGATCTAATCAATTTAATTATATCTAATTATGAATGATAAATTCCATGTTTATTGACCCATTTGTTGCTGCATTAAAAAGGTTATTTTTGAGGTAATTTTTTTCCAACTGGTCAGCTAGGTTGACCAGGGTTGCACCCACGCTACATTACATTACATTACAGTCATTTAGCAGACGCTTTCATCCAAAGCGACTTACAATCAGTAGTATATTACATATCATTCACCCATTCACACACTGATGACAGGCTACCATGCAAGGTGCCACCATCAGACTCTAACTAACATTCATGCAACATCCAGTCCACACCGATGGCAAGCCTTCGGGAGCAACTTGGGGTTAAGTGTCTTGCCCAAGGACACATCGAAGCCGGGTATCGAACCACCAACCCTCTGATTGGAGAACTACCTTGCTCTCCGCTACACCACAGCCGCTACCTAGTTAAATCAAATTATTAGCATGGTTTGGGTTCTTTAGTGTGATAAATTTGACATAAGATTAGACTACTCCCTCTAGCCATGAGTCATTTAGCATACATCATTATTTCTCCCTTCTCCACAGGTGGTGGACTTAGGGTGCAGTGAGTGCAGCCTTCTCAAACAGCTGAAGTTTCACCGTGAAATTGAATTGCTGGTTGGAGTTGACATCGATGGGGCCAAAGTGAAGAAAAAGATGTATGTATGTTTATTAAATCAAAGGCATGGCTGAATACTTCCTCATACAGGGCTGGGCAAATGGTTGAGATTACAGAGAGTTTGATGACAGGTGAATGCAGAGTTAAGACAATCAATTGATCAATCAGCAACAAAACAATAATCAGCAACAATGTTGAAGATCAGTATATCATGTCAGTTGTTAAATCAGGCATGAATTGCAAATATGTCTGCTGGTTGTAGCTTTACAAACGTAAATGTAAAAAAATATATCTTTGGCTTTTGTCTACATTAGTTTAAATTATTAGTGGTTTACAATAAGAAAAAAAGATTAATTAATAATAATGAAAATAAAATTAGCTGCTGCCCTAGATGGAGGTCTATGCAAACTCACCTAAAATAGTCAATTAATGATCAATGCCTTTAACTTTTCCACCACTATGCATTTCACCATATACATATCGGGTAGCTCTTCATCTTAACTGAAACTTAGATTTAAAAAAAAAAAATTAACACAGTTGACTTGCAATAATTCATTTGGACAATATCATTTTGTAAAACAATACCACAATATGATCATATCACTATAGAAGGTTGATCAATTATTTTACTGAATTATTATCCAGCACTTTTAGCATTAATCATTTAACTGACGTAGAGCCAAGGTTAGTCTGGACTAATACACAACATGTGAAACCTCTCAAAAAACAATTTGTAGTTCTTATTTAATGATGAATAGTGATTACTGTGTGAAACATTAATATAATTGTCAGAAAAAGTGTACTTATTTCTACATGTGGTTGTAAAAGGGAAAAAGCCAGTTGCCTTCAATAACCCTTTCCCACCTGCTTGGTGGATGAGAGCTTTATCTCTGACTCCTCCATCACCTTTTGCTTTTAGTTATTGTTATACTGTGTGGATTGAAAACGTGTGCACTCTGCTTGTATGTTCCTTCAGGCATGGCTTAGCTCCTATGTCAACTGACTATCTGCAACCAAGTAATGATCAGCTGTGCATTGAGCTGTACCAAGGCTCAATCACACAAAGAGACGCCCGCCTCAGAGGATTTGACCTGGTGACCAGTATAGAGCTGTAAGAGACTGTATGGCTGTTGAGGTTCAGTGTATTCATTCTTTGGTAGCTGTCAGTGTTAATGTTAGTCTTTTATATTCATAATTAAATATTGTCTCTTTCTTTTGTATACTGGGTTAGGTCTCTCTATCGGTTATGTTTTCATCTTTCTGTTTCTCCGTGTCCCTCTGTGCCGTTAACTATCACCATGTTTCCCTGGCTGTCTGCAGCATAGAGCACCTCACTCTTGCTGATGTGGAGCGCTTCTCTGAGGTGGTCTTTGGTTACATGACTCCAGTGGCGGTTATCGTCAGCACCCCGAACTCTGAGTTCAACCCCCTTTTCCCTAGACTGGCGGGTTTTAGGCACAGTGACCACAAGTTTGAGTGGACCAGAGCCGAGTTCAAGTCCTGGTATGCTCGTTTTCCATTTTCAGGCTTTTTTGAGTGGTCAGCACAAGTTCATAGCGTTGTTAATGCCATTGACAGAGAATGTTAATGGATAAATCCACCCTGAAACACATCAGCACTTTTAAACTCCCTCAATCAAGATTTAAACTGAATTTCGCTAACATAACATCCCTCCTCAGGGCTCTGAAGGTGTGTTTGGATTACGGTTATGAGGTGGAGTTTACTGGTGTTGGACAGGCACCTCTAGACCAGCAGGAGAGAGTTGGCTTCTGCTCCCAGATTGGTGTGTTTCACCGGCTCGGGGGAAGAGAAGTCTACAACATGTTGTATTGTGATGATGCCGAGGATGTGTTTTCATACACACTGGTGAGTAACCTTGTTTACAGATCAGTTATTTCTGAGTCGGGCATCATGTTGGCACAGTCTTCAATGACTATAAGTATGGGGATTTTTATGATTCTGTCAGCTTTTTTTAGATCACCATAGATTGCTTAATCTGAACAACATTGTGAAAAAAATAAAAGGTTAATAGCATACTATATTTACTCTTACTAGATACCACAATGTAACATGAATGATCCTAAATACACAACATATAAAACTACAACAACATTTTCAAAGAAATACTTAGCAAATAGTCCTATTAAGCTGAATATCCATTTTCCAATACTAACAAGTGCTGTACTCTTTCAAACTCATTTATGGAAAACACAGTATACTCGTATCTTTATCTTTTATTATAGATAACTTATTTCAAAGTCAAGTTGGCAGTTGACCTTAACACATCCACCCCTTAACAACATTTTAAATTGCTCTCAAACTATTTCTGTTCTTTGAGAACAAATAAACATGACCATGAGAAAGTGACTTCAAGTCAAATTCTTAATTTATTCCTCTTGGGTTTAACAATTAGTAATGCAGAATGCCTCGTGCTTTTCGAGCAAATGTCAGATTATTCAGTCATGCCACTGTTTTCTGTTTATTATACCTAACAAAAAAGTAAAAGGAGTACTGACCATTTATTGATAAACAAGTGGATAGATCCCCTCTTACAAATTCTGATTATTCTGAGATTGAGAGTAAAGATGTGAACAGGAAACAGATTTTATAATTTGAAAAGTAAGGACTTTTTAACTTAAATCGAAAATAATCAGATGTTCTGAGAAATTTGAGATAGTATGTGCTTGTAAGTGGCAATTTAGACAATGTTATTTTGTAACATGCTATCTCGATGTATGATTCCATCACGATATGATTACATTGAAGATGATAAATTATAATCTTGAATTATTGGCCACCCCCACTTTCTATGGAAATCTAATATTGTCTTAATTTTTTTTTTTTACCTGTTTCTATATTAGCTGTATAGTAAGAACTACCCCAGCCTGCATGACAACAACATCTTGCGGAGGGTCCTGGCGACTGAGGTGTTGTACTGGGCAGAAAAGCTGAGGATAAGATGGGTGGAGGAGAAGACTGGTGAAAGGTATAACGCTTATACACTGTGCCAGGCTGAGGGTGAAGGGGAGGAATGCCACAGAGCTTCAGAGCAACACCTGGAGGTTGAAGAGAAGCAGACAGGTGAACATCCCGACTGTTGTTCATAGTTTCCAAAACATTTGTGTATATTTGGTAAGGGAGGTTGCGCTTCAACAATGGGATTCACGGTTGAGTGTTAGACCCAAAATCCAATAAGCATAAAAAATGTGATGGGGTAGAACATCCCAGATTTCAAAAGTGGTCTAAGAAGGCTCTGTACCGAAACGCATAAGATTGTGTATGTTTTGTTTGATCATTTGGAAACAAATATTGGAAGCAATATGGCCAACAAAATCCCATTTGTGTGTAAATTAAAGGTTTCTTCACCATACCATTGTATTTAATATTTCAAGGTTTTTCATGTTCAAATGTTCTTTACAAGTTAAACGCATAAAAAGCATACAGTATGTTTCCGTTTTTTTAAAACATACCTCACAGCAACAGGTGGAGCAGCGATGAAAAATCTGATGGAGCCTCAGGAAGTTGAGGATGAACAGCTGTTTTGGACAGATGGCCAAGGACAACAGGAGTCTTGCAAATTGCACAGGTGTGTTTCCTGGAGGAAGATGAGGAGGAACAGTACTGCCATGGTGTGTTAAAGGCAGGTTGTGGCATGCAGATCACAAAGACAGGCCTTGTTCATGTGGCATCTGTACTTCTGACTGTCTTTGAAGATACTGTCTCATTACAGTTCATGCTTTACTATCTTATCAACTATTACTATCAACATACCACAGTAAACTGTTAGCTGTTGTCTTCCAAACTGCTTTATTCCTAAAATGGAATATTTGCACACACTCCTATTTTCCTGAGCTGCTAGTTAAAAGCAACTCTCACCAAAGTCATTACTGACATTTCATTCAAAAAACATTTCCAAAGATTTGGCATCTCATGGCTGTCATAAGGGTTTTTATTGTCATTATGTCATCTTTTGTGTGTGTGTGTGCATGCAGGTGTGTGTCTGTACCTCTGGCTGTGCTGTGGTCCTGCTGCCCCAAAGTCAGTGCCCTGAGTGGAAGTCTCAGTAACCTCAGACAGCTCCTGATGGATGACCCTGACGTTAAACTGAGCCAGGACGGCTCTGCTGTGCTCCTAAATTACCAGGAACAAGGTACTGTTAACAT
This sequence comes from Anoplopoma fimbria, assembly GCF_027596085.1. Taxonomy (NCBI): domain Eukaryota; kingdom Metazoa; phylum Chordata; class Actinopteri; order Perciformes; family Anoplopomatidae; genus Anoplopoma; species Anoplopoma fimbria. The sequence goes on from NC_072456.1 coordinate 9,600,281, forward strand.
TCCATCACTGTTATGTCTATCATATCATTTTTGCATAACGTAAACATTTATAATGAGAAGGGGAAGAACATATCTCCAATGGTGATGTTCGACTTAAAGCAAAGTACTCAACACAGTATTGACTTTTCAAAGCAGAGGTATCACTAAGAGATGTATCAATGCCTTGCTTTAACACAGTAAAAAATCCCAAGCGAGGCAGTCACACTTGTTTTGAATATGGTGTGTACTTGACGATCTGTCACAAGCAGGGCTGTAGACCTTGTTTAAAAGTGGTTCCTTTTTTACAATATTATTTTCACTGCGCATAACGGTAATGACAGCTGTAAAACCATTTTCATTCTGACATCTGATACAAATGCGATACCAAGGATTGCCCAACAGATGTCACCATTTGGACTGTACCTATGTGTGTCTAAACAATGAGCCATTTGCACAATGGTTCACAAAGCTTAGTTTCCCCAACCACCACCACCACTCTCTAAAACATAGGTCATTGCACTTATGAAAGCAGTGCATCATCAGCTGACTTTGCAATGTTTCCTGCTTTGCTTCTTATTCTATGAGTTTGATACATGATGGTTTCTGTGGTTGTGACACTGGTCCTTCATTTGTGTTTTGTACACCTTGAAGAAGAAGAAGAAGAAGAAGGATCATGGTGCTTTGGAGGACAGTGGGTATGCAGAGGTCAGACAGTGCTCCCTCAGTGTTGACCCAGAGGAAGACTGGGATGCAAATGTTTGATCTGGAACATACTGCTTTGTTGTCGGGACAAATAGGTGACTTGTTGGGTGAGCATATGGTTGCCCTTGGTTACAGCTGAACTGTGCAGTTGTACTAATAGTTCCTAAATGCACTGCTGAAACTTTGGCTTTATTAGATTGCTTGTTTGGAATGCAACTTTGTGTTATATGTAAATATCCATTGGCCTCTTAAATAGGAGTATACTTGCTAAGGCGACTAAGACACTCTGAATGTGAATGGTACAATAAAACTCAAAATGTGAGAAAACGTTTACTTTGTGATTGCTGTGCATTATAGCCAAATTGAAGCGCAATCTCAAAGCATGCTCGAGGTTTTAGACCGTTTTATTCAACAGTGCAAGGTACACATTTGAAGCATCCAGCACACTTGTTCAGGAAGAAAAGGTTGGCCGAGAGGACAAATCTGTAACAGGAAACACTGGACAGCGTCAAACCGCGCAGAACATCACTTTACAGCCACAGCCACATCTTACAGTTTATTATACAGTTTCATAACAGCTTCACAGAAGAGAGAGACCATGTTTGTAACAACATGTTAGGTACCAGGATAATCATACCTGTGTCACACAGGTAAAACAAATGATTTTTAACCAAAAAACACACAAAAATCTCCAATATTTGATATATGTTAACCATAAATCATACACTTAACACTGCCTTAACTATGTAGTGAGACTTTTTTCTTAACAATAAAATATTGAGCAAAAATATGGCACAATATCAGCAATGACAGAATCAAAAACAAAGCAGATGATATCTTTATGGATGAGATTTTCAACAGATATTTCAACCATGCCAAAAATAAAAACACAAAATGAGAACACACTGATTTACAGTTAGATCATACACTGTGCAAATATCTGCTTAACATGGAAGTAATGAGGACAAAATGTTTTCCTACATGCTAAATAGGCAAGCAAAATTGTTCCTTCGATGTGGTAATATTCATATTAAAAGATGGCACAATATCAAATGAGGAAAAAGATGTGTCAAGTTCTGCAAGCTAACAAAAGGACGTCTTAATCATGCTGAACAAACACATAAAAACCGAACAGGGACGTATAGTTAAAACACCATACACTGATGACACTTGTGCAGATATTGACATAACACATATATAGTTTATCTAGAACAGGAAGTACCCAACCTCTACTATGGCTTATGACAGAAGATTACAGATACTGTACAGTCTTTTTTCACTAGTTATAATGCGTCTAATATTCTCAATATGCATAGGCCTGACCGGGTCCCAGGTATTAACAGTATGATGTATACTTTGGCAAATTTGCTAATAAACTAAATAAATTGTCCACTTAATCTCCTGTTAGACTTGAAAGGCAAATAGTCAACGTGTATGATACCCTTAGGCTTTCAAAACTCTCATCACATTTATGTTGTTTAAGATTAGATTCCCTTATCTGTCATGTATTGATTGTTTTGGTTAATTAGAGTGGTTTTAAGACGGTTCTGTTAGTTAAGATTTTAGGAAATATAGATAAACACAAAACTATTAATCTGGTTGGTTTTTTTTAAACAGGTGCTGTTTAGTATTTTCTTCATGGCAGTGGATTACTTAACTAGTCCTTCTATGTACAATCATTAAGTGAAACAAATTACATTATACAACAGTTACACATTAATAAAATTGTTAGTACATCACAGGATCTTCCATTTGTTCACTGATGTAAGCTTTCCTGGTCAACAGGCCAGCTCGGAAAGACATAGTTGAGACATAGTTGAAGACATAGTTGAGTTGCAAAGCATAGGTATACAATAGATACATAGCTTAAAGGCTGGGCATTAGATACTTGTACTTCTACAGTAATATTCATCATAGAAGCCCCTTTTTATATTCTGTATTTACTGCTCTAGAAAGGGGCAGACAGTAGTACATTTTTACATTTTGTTAACCCCAAAAAATAAATTGCCATAAAGAAGAAAAAAAGCAAGCAGATACTGCACACTGCGTTTGGATAATCTTTGTGGAATTTGACTGGAAAACGTATGCATGTACCCACAAAATGTGTTGTTTCACCTTTCTTGTCCTTTAAAACTAGTTTGTTTACGAAAATAAACTTTATTTTGATTTATTTTCTTTTTTGCTCTGTGTCTAACTTTAGATTTAATATTAATATATTTATAGTAAAATCAATATAATTATTTTACAACTTAATACATTTGTGATTTGAAGGTAACTTAATCAAATCAAATCACATGAATGTCATTAGATTCAAAAATAAAGATGGAGGTTACTGAGATCTGTTAAGATAGTCAATTAAATAAACTGGATTACCAACATGTCAGTTCATGTCAGAAAGTTAGATTTGAAAACTCAGTTGTGAACAAATAAGTTGCAACTGCATTTTGCCTTTGTAAGGAAGAATAGTACTGCAGGATTTTCTAAAATGCTCGGCAAACAAATGAGATCAAGGTCTTTATGTCTACGATTAAGCAAATTGTCATGTTCTCCCATTCTCTCTTTGCAAGTGGCAATAACGCATTACTTACAAGAGAACATATCACATCCCTCCACTCATCCAGGATAACGGTTAATACTACTAAAAGTGGTCTTGCCACATAGCAGACACACACACATTCACACACAGGTCACGTTGACTCGTCAAACAGCTCAAGTCTGAGGCCTCGTCTTTGTAGTAAAACATTCTCAACTTCAAAACACCAACGGTTGTCAGAGTGCCAACAACTACAATGTTTTTAGCAGTTTATAGGCGAATATTAAAAAGAACATCCTATTCGAAAAGGAAGTCTAAAACAAACACAGAGACTAAAGGAATGTATTGAAAGCGCATTGCATACTTCACTGTGTTCTGATGATGCACACACACAGCCTGTCCCAGTGTCCTCCGTTCATCGTTTTCTTCCAGTTCCTAACAGTTTTTAAATCGCGTTTTTGGATTGGATGTTGGGTGATAAAGTTGACCTCAAAAAGTTGAGGCTAATCTACACCCAGAAAATGAGGAGGTGAGTGTTTTCCCTTGATATATGTATGTTTACTCCAAGATAATAACTGTTGACCTCTCTGTCGGAGAGCTACGGTGTCCTAAAGGTCATTTAAACACAGGAGGGCACTGTTGTAAGGTCGGACAGGGTGCTGATCAGGTAATGTGTGTGCTGTAGGAATGCAGATTGAAATTGACACAGCCTTGCCTCTAGTTTTTCGATGCAAGCGGTGTCAGTCCACTTGTGGGAGGCTGCAGGTCTAACGCTTAATCACCACCTGCTCGTACGCTCCAGCACCAACCCTGGGATAACAAGAAAAGACACTATTAGCAACCCAATGTTATATCTGGCTCACATATCACACAGTAGAGCCGACAACTTACAATGCATCATCACTGAATCGATCATTCCCTCTTTCAACTGTTTTAACTACAGTATCACCAGGTCCTGCAGTGGCTGTGCTGTTCAATCTGATGGGCACCAGTACAGGCGACTACATTCTCTAATTCTGACCTGCCTTACTTGTAAACTGCCCTTAACTACCACTCCCACACAAACAAAGAGCAGATACTTAGCAGCTTGTATCTACTCTGTGTCTGCATAGGCTAGACTTCTGTGGCTGGTTCCACTGGTTTGATATACGGTATCATCTTAATGGCTAGTAGTCCAGCTGTTATCCCTACTTATCTTAGCTCCACTTGTCTTACAAAGAGTTACTTGTTTTATATCAGTAAACTTTTCACAGTCGTCCCCGACATGGTGTACCTTTAAGTGGCCTTGAATCCTTTTCTAACCCAAGCAAACTGCAGATACTCTGCAGCATGACACAGCTTTATATCTACATTGTGAGATGTTTAACTCTAACCAAAAATGTCAACCTCATGGTGGTGCTAGAGGAAAGATTTATAATAAAAATATCATGGCAATCCATCCATTAGTTGTTGATGTGTCAGTCTGAACCAAAGTGGTTGACTAACCCTTGAGACTTGTATATCTATTCCCACTTGGAAATAAAATCTGAAACAGTAAAATAAAACAGCAGACAATAGTTTTTATACTCTAATTCCTGAAAAAGTTGGAAGTGCCAATTATGGTTGAATCTTTGACAAAAGACTTAATCTACTCCCTCCGTTACATTTCCATTACATTACAGTCATTTAGCAGACGCTTTTATCCGAAGTGACTTACAATAAGTATATTCAACATAGGTATTCAAGAGAACTACTAGTCACCAGAAGTCATAAGTGCATCTCCACCCTCTCCATCTTCTTTTAGGAACAAATCATTTAATAGGAGCTAAGTTCAGTGAACATCCCATGCTCACCTGGTGGGAAGGTGATGGCTTCCAAGGGCTGTGCTTCCCCCAGGGCCAACAAACAGACGCAAGCCTTCCTCTGGAACAGACAGAGTTTAGTAACATTTGGTCAGTACAGGGAGCAACCAAATCCTCCTGTATAATTCGAGTCATGAGGAGCAGCCAGTTGCTAGGCAATCTAAAAATAATCATGTATTGACAGCAGCTTTCTTTTACAAGCTTTGAGCTGGATGAGACCTTGGAAAGAAAAGCAATGCCCCTACTCCTCAAAAGTACACAGACTGACTCATGGAGTAACAAGCGGACTGAAGGATTTGTTGGTGGCTAATTATAGCAGAAACAATGAGTCTATTATTTGTTTAGTTAATGGTCAGAAATTGTGTTGGTAACTATTGGATAATTGATTTAGGGTTTGAGTCAAGAATCAAGCATATATCCAAACATTTGCTGATGCCAGCTTCCGAAATATAAATATTTATATTTTTCTTTCTTTTTTTTTACAATAGAGAAATTTGAGTTGGAATTTTTTTTACAAATTTCGGACATTTTATAGACAGAGGATAACCACCGGTTCGACCGGCTTTATCTTCAATAAGGTGCGGGAAGTATCAAAAAGCTCAAACTGGTGAAATAGTACATAAAGGGTAAAAAATGCAATAAAAAAATGCTAATTGCAAATTACCAGAGCACATGGTAACCCCTTTAACAATCCAAAACTTGACAGTATTAAATTCACAATTATTTAAAACACAGAAAAGTGAAAATTTTGTTAAAATTGGAAAAGCTGGAACAATCAAATTTGGGGCTTATTTTACTTCATAAATTACTTTTAATGTATGGTCAATAGAGTAATCGATTATTGTTTCTGCTCAGAAATATGAGAATATGGTTGCGTTTCGTAACTTTTCTTGAAAAGTCTACATCAAGGAGGGAAAAATCGGCCTTGGAACTCACTTATTGATACCCAAAAGTATTAGAACCTGCAGATATGAGGATTCCGATAGAGTCTAATTAATCATTATTATTTATCTGGATGTGTAGCCTACCTTCAGCACTGGAGTCCAGTAAACTGGGTGTAAAGTCTTGACTCTGCAGAATCTTTTCTACAACATCGTCAGCATCCACCCGCGTGTCGTCCATTCTCTTTAGCTGAGACTCCATGGAGTCCTGCTTCACAGGGTGTCTGAGGAGAGGATATAAAAGGGTCATTTTGTCTCTGTGACCAATAATGATGCTAATAAATATGATATTTTATCATACTGAATCTACATTTAATTCAGTGCCAGGCAGGGATGTGGTCTACGAATAAGCTGAGGGATTACATCCAAGTAGAAGGAAATTATGTCTGTTTTTGGTAGAATAGATTTCTCATTGTGGGGGATGGGGGCTGCCTACAGGCACCTCTTAAGATCACCAATTGACACATTATATCTAATTTGTTTAATTCATACAAGAACTGAAGTTTGAAAACGACATGTGGTTTTACAAGGGGACATGAGCCAAGCTATTTGACTATTTGTTAGCTGCTACAGTAACTTCCTGGTAACTTACCCTTTTTGTCCCTGTGAGGTTTGTCAGTGGAGACTCAAGCTGCAAGTGGAAGCTTCGTATTGTACATGTTTGGACACACCTTCTCATTCAATGTTTTTTTTTTCTTTTTTCTACATTGTAGATTAATATTGAAGACATCCAAACTATGAAGGAACACATATGGAATTATGTGGTAAACAAACAAATGCTCAACAAACCAGAATATGTTTTATATTTTAGATTCTTCAAAGTAGTTGAATGAAAAGGTGTGTCAAAACTTTTGACTGGTACTGTACATATGAGAGTGATACGGATTTCCTTATCTTACTCTCAGCAAGAAAGCGAAAAAGGAAATGAACCCAAACCAAATATTAATGTCAGGATAAAGTAAAACATGCCAGAGTGTCTAAGGCGTAATAAATACATTACTAAATGCTGGTCTTCAAAGAGATTGGCTAAATATAAAGTGCACCTTAAACCATAAAAGTACTCTTCTTGAGTTGTGGTTTGACATTTTTAGATTCCACGAACACATGACTAACGTTTTCATAAATACAAAGAGCCCCTATTGACAGCACATAATGAAACCACAGATTCAGACTCTTCCGCTGCTCTGCCTCGCTGCTTTCTACTGCGTGACAGCTGCTTCCTGAAATGCAAGTCTCAGGTGAGATAATCTCTAAAGTTTGTTAACTTCCTTAAAAGAACTGCTACTCTGTTTTGTGCTCATCACCTACAATAAGAAGAGATAACCATGACTTTCTGCTTCCTCTTCATTAAATATAACTATGACAGTGATTATTATCTGCACGTAGCTTTCATGAAATACATTTATTTACTTGACAAATGAACTAAAGACACTCACCTGTTGAGTCGTTCACAGGACGAGGCGCTCCTTACTGGTGTACCCGCTTGGTTGCTAGTGGTGGCGTTGGGGACTGGGTGTTCAGGTAGAGCATGACAGGGTCTGGACTCTCGGTCCCGGTCCTCGCTGGGCTCTGGGATGCTGCCGATGCCCGTTGAGGCGCTGCCAACTGAATGGTTTCTCCGATGGCTGAACTCTGACATGCTGGAGGAGCGGGAGTGACCGGTGCTGTATCCTGAGATCAATGGCAAAGGTTGTATAATATAATAATGCTGTAGTAGCTCTTAAATTAACAATAACAGTCTAATATTCACTATTTTTTAGAGTAACCTTATCTCTGACATTGTCAGGATAAATATATCTTCTTAAATTGATCTTTGACCAGCAGTTCTAAATTGGATATAATGAAAAGCAAATTGTAAAGCACTCTGGATAAAAGCGCGTTTTAAAAGCAACCATTTACAGCAGCTGAAAATAATTGCAAAGCACTGCTGAAAATTCAGATATCTTAAAATGGCAAATGCATTGCACTGCACGGCTGAAAAACTGAATTCTAAAACTGAATTCTAAAACTGACAAAACTCTGATCAGATTGTTTAGAGTTGAACTACATTACATAAAGAAGCAAATACTGTCACAGATGGAACCGCTGAAATACTACTTTCTGCCACGAACTTAAAGTTTTAAAGTTTCAGTAATACACCCTGCTCTATTACGTCACCTGTAATACACCTTCTATTACGGCATCGAGCAGCTACCTTCCATTTCGAACAGACCCGCCGGAAAAAAGCCTGCGTGTCATGAGGCCAAAAACAAACAAGCTTGAAAAAAATATTAGATTCATGACAGCTTGTGTTCGCAAGCCCTCCCCATTTTTTTTTTTATTGCAGATCTACACGAATCACACAAATGACCTATTTTGGATCAAAAACGGCGACTTTGACGAGTTTGCACCCCTGAATTAAAGAGGATAATTTTGGTATATACATACAAGTCCAATAATTGCTTTACTTATTGACTACACCCAAGTAATACTTTCTGTCTCGCGACCTGAAGTTTTAAAGGTTTACTGCACTAAAATGCTGTTTTCTGTCCAAGTACTTAAAGTTTTTAAAGGTAAATCTACCCAAATATAATATTCTGTCTAACGACTAATATTTTTAAAAGTTACGACATAATTAATTTTAACTTCCACTTTTGACAGCATTGCAGTTTAGCTTCTAGGTTTTCCTGCAATGAATATCAGCTCTTAGCTTCTTTATGTAATGCAGTTCAGCTTCAGACTTTGCCAGTTTTAATTTTCAGTTTTTCAGGAGTGCAGTGCAACACATTTCTGCTATAAGATTTCTGTATTTACAGCAATAATTTGCAATTAATTTCAGCTGTCAACTTTCACATGCTACATTTTCTACAGGTTAGTAATTATTATTATCATCATTATTGCTATCTGTGCATCGGTTTACTTTAGTCAAGGAAGGGCGTACCTCCCACAAACTAATATGAGGCAGGAAATACATTTTTAAATTAAAAACTGGAGTGCCATTAGAGCTGCTCTCTGCTCATCTTTGTACTTCCTCTGATCTTTTATTACAGTCATCTGATCTGCCTGAAATGGTAACTCGATCCTTAGGTTTGAACTGCCCTGGTGGCGTGTCAATGGAAACTAATTGTATCACTTCCCTCCTCTTTAGTCAAAAGCTTTTTGTGCATTATGTAGCTGAGGCCGGTAACAACGTTTTGATTCTGTCCCTCAATAAGCCAGCTTTGATAACCACATACATTATATTACATACATCCAAAAATCAGTCCGTGTGTTAGCTTGCCATCAATGTCAGGTCAACAACAGTTAATCTGAAATAAAAACATAAGAATTTTTAAATGTGTGGTCCCGTACCTGAGAGTTTGGACTGTTGGCTGGCGTAGCTGGATGTTCGGGAGTGGCCGCATCCCCCAAGTTCATCAGAAACAACAGGACACTTCCCTTCTCGACTCTCTGCTTCATTAGAAAGAAGAGGAAAAAAAAGACAAATGTGATGACAAAGGCATGAAAGTGCTACAAGTGTCTGTTCTTCTATTGAACTGCCATAATTTAACTAATAAAGCTACATGTTAAGGTTTTCTTATGCCTCATCATATAGTCCAAAAGAAACTGGGGCCTAACAAGCTCAAAATCTTATGATGCCTTCGCTTTGTCCTTCAATCCAATACCATTGCTCATTATCAGCTCAATACACCAGATGTGTGGCATAGATAGGTTTGTGAATAAAAGCAGGAAAAGCTGTGGTTATACGCAGTCAACCGAAATTTAAACAGGAACACAGAAAATAAAACTGGTAATGCAACACCACAGGTTCCTTTTGTAAAATATCAAAAGTATACTTTTCAACATACTATTCTCTTTTTTACAGATGAGACATACATGACCAGAAATTTCCGGCCCCAGACACTTTATATATGCAAGAGATCGCTGTTGTCGGCCAGACAAGGTTTGATCGAAACCACAGACATAAACTCAGTTTCCGTCAGTTATCTTTTCTGCACAACCTGGTTGGTGTTACTAGCTGTTGATTTGTTGCTTATTTATACCAACAGGCAACAACTTCCCTCTTCCTCCCACACATTGTCCCATTCCTCAGCATCCATAAATGAATGAGCTACAGACTGTACTGTACTATATGTCTGTGTACAATAGTGTTTTGAGTTTTAAGCCTTTTTCAAAAACATTTGCAGCAACATGAACAAGTTGCTTGACACTGTGTCAAGTGTCAAGCAGGCAAACATGAAAAAAGCTGAGCTGCAAGAAAGCAGAACAGTTCAGAGTTCAAATGTCTGCAGGAAAGGAAGAAAAAGCCTCTGTCTCAGCAACACAACAGAAAAAAAGACACCCTTTCAAGAGACATTAACCCTGAGATGCAGTTTCCCCAATATTTGGTGATGTTAATATTTCAGCATGTCATATTATAAAAGAGTGCCACATCTGCCGAAACTGCTCAAAAAGTAAACAGTTGTGTAAAATGTAATAAACTAGTGTGCAGTGATCACGGAAAGAAACAGGTGGTATGAAATGCAAATGTTTCATGCTTTTTTATTTTAAAATTGAAGAATTAAAAAATGAGAATTACAGTGCTAATCTTTAGAATCTTTGTGTAGATTTCATATAATTATTTTGTGCAACGATGAAGAAGATCTTTATTATTATTATTAACAAAAACTTTTTATTCTAATTGTGATGCTGGTCATTTTTGACCCACTTTTGGAAGCTTGTAGGTTCCAGTGACCTTTGCATCCAAGGCTTAACACAGTATCTCAGTGCATTATTTGTCACACTCCAACATGTCTTGTAGGATGAGCATACAGGAATGTATTATAACAAAAATCCCTTTGAATGGATACTGCTCACACACATGAAACCCACCTGCACATTCACCGCAAACATGCACAGCCAAGAACAAGATGATGATGATGATGATGAAAGAGCATTGTCTTCAGCAGACAAATCGTGCACATGCAAACACACAATCCCCCTAGATAGACTCGCACACACTTCTATTTTTAACCATGTAAGAGCCTACAGGATAGAGCAGATTGTGGCTAATCTAGAAGAGAACTAGTTTAAATAATACATGAAAGAGCTGCGCTACATCCTGAAGCTTCCAGGAGGAACAACACCGCAATGTGTTCACACATGGAGAAACACACACAGAACAAGAGAGATGGGGGTGAAACACGGGAGAGAAATGTAGCAGAAAGGGGCAGCTGGAAGATAAATATTTTCATTGTGCTGGATGGGAGATAAATAACAGTTATATAAAGTATGAGTGCATCATACTGTAGAGTGCACACATAAAAAACTACATTGGTCTGCATTTTGCAGCTGATGCAAGTTGATAAACTCTGTGAAAAAATATGGCTTTCCCTCGTGTAGCTCCTTCACAATAAAAGCCATTCATTCACCTGTGTGGAAACTTTTAATAATGTGAGCACGCAATGGTCGGTTTGCTTTAGCAGCAACTGCTAGGTGTGATTTCAAAGTTGTTACTGTAGGGAAACAAATGGGGAACGGCGTATGTCAAGCAGGCATTTAAATCAAATGTTATGCTATAGTTAAATTTGTAAGAAATGTTATTCACTTCTTTAATTACTGTAAACTGCCAAGGATGTTATAAAGCAATGATTTACTAATTATAACGGTTGACTCTATCAGAAGGTTTTAATCCCAAGTAATTATGCCCTCCTGTAATCTGAATTTGGCCTGTAAATTGGATTATAAACACTCTAAAACTATAAGTATCACCAAATTGTTTTCATTGTTGTTAGTTAGATCTGGTAGCCACATGTAATAGAGAGTGAAACTACTACTAACAACGACAAGCGCTTGTTGTGACACCATCTGTTGAATACAGTAGTCGGCCTTTACAACCTCGTTGTGTATACTTGTGCTCATGCAACTGTGGTGTAGTTTGTTTATAGCCTAATGTTAGCTTTTTACATCTGCCGATTGCATTCATGCTTCAAAAACATAAATGTGGTGTTATTTTGCTGGACAAAACTTGAAGTATAATTAACTTGTGTTTGCCACATAACTTATCTTCTGCAATAATCTAAAATCCAATAGAAATTCCCATAGGCTTTTTGTTGAGGGAACCAGTGCGATGCCAATTTCTAGGTTGGCCTCCAAATAAATATACGTCATCCCTGTAGCACTCAGTGGGAAGTGTGCTCTATCCGGTAAATGTTTGGAAAAGCCAATGGGATGACTAAGCAGGCCAGAGGAGTGTAATGTGGCGTGATTTGTCTTACCAGAACAGCCTTTCTGTGAGTCCCCTCCCCTCCTCTCCTCCAGCAGGCTCTCTCCATCCCCCTGGATCCCGATCACTGTGGCTGTAGAGGGAGGCCTGGTGACACAGGGAAGACAATCAGGCTTTTTTATGCTGTCTTGAATTTCAATGTGTCAATTGTTTAGAAATACAAAGCAAGGTGAGAAAGACATACATAGAGAGCAAAAAAAAAAAGATTAAATGAAGGAAAAGACCATTAGGTTAGGTATAAAAGCTAAGGCTAAAGAGTAAATATAGTGTAGACACTCAATGTTTGAATACATGCTGCAATAAAAGAAGATGTAGCTTTTTGCATTAACATACAGGCTACTGAATAATTTTTAGGTCAAATGTTGCCCTTGGGTGAAGCAGCATTTCCCTCTCTGTACTGACACATACTTTCACTGAAAATCATAATCATACTAGAATAACTAGTAGGTCAACTTACAGTTTATCACATGCAGGATGAAATCAATCAGGGCTTTTGACATGTGAAAGTCTGATTGTGCAACAGTTATTCAGTGTTGCGTATATCTGAATCATTTGATTCCCATGAAACTTTCCCAAGTCTGTAAAAGCACAGTCAGTATCACACTAACAGCAGCATTCTTGGATAAGCTCCAAAACAAATGCAATCAGCAGAAGATTTGACGTCATTACTTTGGCACATATTAATAAGCTTTTTTTTTTAAAGACTTTAGCCATTATCTGATAGTGGTAGTAGAGATACAGAAAGGAAATGTTATTCTTTAAATCTAAATCTAAATCTAAATCTTGGCAAGCTCATTGTTAGAACAAAGCAGATTTAGCACCTTAGTAAAGTGGAAAACTATCTCTTCAACTTACGTTTTAAAACAGGGATCCCCTGACATGAGCTGTGTACTGATGATGACCTGAGAATAGAAAAAGAAACTTGTTAATTGGTTCAGGTTTGTTTTGCATCCAATGTTTCCATTGGCCTGGATTCTTGGTTTAGAGAAAGAAAAGGAATGTTGTTTTTTTGTTTTAAGCATAGTTGTTCCAAATTAACAAAAATCAAGAAATCACCTGAGAGCTATAGATTAACTAACTCATCTTAAAAGTAAACATGGGCCTTTTTGTTATCCACGATAAAAAGTAATATATTAAAAATACAATCATTTCTGGCTACAGTCTAATTGACTAACTGGCAACCTAGCCATTGTTGTTACAAGCAATCCTAAATGTTTATGCAAAAAAACATTTTCCTTGCCCACTCCCTAGTTGAGAAAAACACCAGGCTTGTATTCAAAACACTTAGATTCCTCCTTAAGAAGTATAATTAGGCAGGTGTGGATGTGTTACCGTAGCTTCAATGTTACCTTGAGAATGGAGTTATCCTGGCGGGTATTTTTGGTATCGTAGCCTTCCAGCAGACATCTGCGAGTTGTATTCCCTGAGCCGGCAAACTCTGCTAAATTCAAATCTGCAAAACCAAGCTGAAGGAGAAAAATGACACTGGGTGAACTTTGTTTTTCTCTCAGGAGGCATACGTTTTGACCAGTCAGCACTATGACAATCTCTAGATATGAAATGACAGCAGTGAGGACATGAGAGAAACTCAACAAAATTAGCACATTTTACAACGTATCTTTTCTTCAATGAAAAGAAGGTAATCTTCTATAATTTCAATATTATTGATATTGAAATTTTAGGGGAAAGGGGCTTTCATCTTGTCTAGAAAGTCCACAAGAATAAATGTAACATGCTCAGTAAATAATTACTCGCAATCAGTGAAAGAGAGACCAAATGACATGATGAGCCAACCCGCAGGCAGTGAAGGCCATCTGTGTGCTACGGGCTCACATGCTATCTACATAAATATGGCTGATTACTGTAAATCTAGGTGACCTAGAGGTTGGGTTAGGAGATGGGGGATGGATGACGCAAGTATGTGAGGAATTACCTTTGCATATGCCTTCCCACCTTTCAGCTCCTGGAACAGAGAAGCATAAAAATCAAAATTAAACATCTAAATTCATGCTTCATTTAAGCATGATTCAATTTAAAACATTAGTGATCACCACCTCTCTATCAGTCGTGTTGAAATGTATATGAGTTCCAAAATACTGGGATGGGAAAAGACAGTTTATTTAATGTTTTAGCTGCGTACAAGTTAAGAGATTGATACACATTTTCCAGTTCTGGCACTATAAATGGTATGTGTCCTTACAGGAGCAACTGACCTTTTAAGACTAAAAACATACTCATTTAATACTGGTCTGGTAAACTATAACAATATAACAAATATGCTACCTTCCATCAGAAGATAAATCACAGGAACATTGTACATTTGGATGTCTGGTCCAAATATTAGCGATAGGTAACTGCTTGACATTTTAAAGTTCAAAACCAAAATACTGGTAAAGAGAGACACCAGTGGAGGCAAAATAACCTAGGTTTTCTCTGTGTTCTAAAACAAAGAGGGCAGGGCACACCAGAAATAGCCTGCAGCTACAGTGTGGAAACACAAGATGCATTTTCACCGGGAAGACTTATTCAGGCTCATCTATTCCCTTGTTTTTACTGCTGTTTCTTTCCCCCTTATATCCCAAAAATGACGTAACATGACATGATTAAACAACCAAAGAACATTCATGTTTAAGGATGAATGTTAGAGGACAGAAAAAGGACAAAGATTTCACTGTGATGAGTTTGTTTTCTATGGAATGCAGTGCTTGCTGTCTGCATTTTAGAGTTCATATTTCACACTCCAGTTTCAATTTGCTGCATAAAGGTGAACGTAACCAATACTGAAATTTAACCCAGGTTCAGCAATTCTGTTAGCAAGGCTGATACATTCCTCTTTTTTGCTTCCTTGTTTTTGCGCTGACATGAACAAAAGCCTTAATGTTTGCATAAAATCCTCGGCCGATACATCTTTAACCTGAACCTTGTCATCCAAATGCAAAGCATTACATTATGGATCAACAACACAATATGTAGGTGTATCTATACCTGAAGTCTGAAATCTGGAACACAGTGGCTTCATACTGTACCTTTCTGACAGACACACGGCACACACAAGGGTCCAGTACCCCTGTCCCTGCGTTGGCACTCATCTTGCAGGGGAAAGAGAACCGTTTCCTCCATCGAACACAGTTGGCCTGCACTGGCTCCCTGTGAGGGCAAATCACACAAACTTAGACCGTCTTCAGGCACTCTGTTAGGTCAGATATCATGAATTCGTTCTGCATAGGTCGCACGTTGAGGTCTAAAAGGCTCATTTACAATTGGATGATAGACATCTTGAGTCGAGATTGATGCAAAAACTGGCAGGGTTTGGGATTTCATTCCTTATGAAGCTCAATCATTTCAACATTTCACAACTGAAAAAAAACTGGCTCATTTCCTTTTGTGGTTTGGAAAACTGACATTATAACCTCTGATTAATGGTTTCGCTCTGTACCAGAATTATAATGCACCATATATTATACACGGGAAAGAATGTTTAATACAATAAATCTATTTATTGTTGTTTTTTTTTTTTTTTAAGGCTGGCATCAATTAACTTTACTTTTTTGTAGCTTTAGCACTTCTTCTTCAATCAAATGGTTTTCAAATTTCAAATCAACAACTTTTCCAGTTTTAAAATGTTTTGTTTTTAGGAGAGGTTTTTATGTGGATGCTTCAGCACCATATTCAACATATAAGAACATTGGCTTCTTTTGTAAAATGCCAGAATGGTTGGGACTGAAATATATTATTTAAAGCAAATAAAATAAAAAAGCAAAGATATTGTATTGGCAATAGTACAAATGGGGTTCAAAATACAATGATTTGTTCAGATTTTTGGGATAAGTACCATTGGTCCACTCCCTTTCAGCTCTGATAATATTCATAAGGTGTGAAAGCACAATTTAATTTCATGAATTTTAATATCATTATCAAATAACAATGAAAGCCACTTAGGTTGAATGACTACTGGATTAACATTCATCACATCTCTCCCCAGTTTAAGGCTGAGTTGCCAATGTACGTTTTTGTGCTTAGCCTTTGACTTTTCTGGCCACTAAATAAACAAGCAAATGAATTACAGTCCTGTTTTCACCTGTGGTTCATTTGACTGCTGAAGCCAAAAAAGGTTGGGGCGGCAGGTGTAGATCACATGCACACACATCCCCTGTCTATAACTAGAGGGTAAAATCAAATTTGAGTGAGCTGTAGCCTACTGAGAAGATGAGACTAAGTAAAACAGAAAAGAGCGTGTATGCGTGGGCAGCATCACGATACCCCAGATGGCCTCTCTTTCACTGGCATCCTCTCCTCTCCCACTCACCTAACCAACTCCCTTCTGTCAAGACCACATGCCATTCATATAGATCAGCTTTGCTGGATTTAAATACAAGCAGAGCTGACGGTTTTCTTCTAAAATACAGTACCAATTACAACGATGCGACGAGTCAAACAATTTGACAACAGTTTGCACTTGAAATTGTGACAAGCAAGAAGCGTTGACGACATAAGACTTAAATGATTAACAGGGTGTGAATATCCCCGTTAAGACAGTTAGAACTGAATACAGGCCAGGACTGTGCACTGCATCCCTGCCTCAATATAAATAAAAAGCACTAGATGCGTGACTAATGCTTTACAAATGCTGACTTCATCCTGGGGTTGATACATTTCAGAGAGTGAACTCCCAAAGCTGGAGAGGGACGTTCCAGCCAGTTGGACACTGCAAGCTTTCAGGATACCGGCTTGATTGCATGAACTGTAACTCACAGTACTTCTCAGCGCTGCAAAATCCTATTAGTGAGTGTGAGGAAGACTGGTTTTAAGCACATGCAAAGGTCGTCTCTCTTATCTCTATAGATGGGTCAGATATCTTGTTAAACTACAGCTGCTCTCCTTGTAAAAAGACAGATGTGGTCAGGCTGCAGGCATAACCTCTCTCATAAACACACTGAAAACAAGACTTTGGTGCAGGGTTTTCCAATGGCTAGCTGCGATGAAAACATTAAATCTCTTTTAAAAAAGGTAAACCTATATAACAAGGAAAACTTGATTTGGGCAGAAACAATGGAAAAGAAAGGCTCATAAAACAACAATCCTCACAGTTGGGATGACTCAAAAGAGACGTCAGAAGAAACATTGAAGTTTATGGTTCTAACAAACGCAACAATTACAGAAGAAATGCAATCTGACGACACCCAAGACTTGCATTTCAGAGCCAGAACAGTACGTTTTAATTTGAATCTCAACCATATGAAATCCATCGTCTGGGTTGTGAGATTAAAGAACCATTTTACAGCGTTTCTTCATTTTAATTTAGCTGCAGTGGCTGCTCACATGTGACAAAATGTACAAGGAAAATTGTAGCTAAATTAAAAAGGACCTAAATGTCATGACCTTAGGAGTATCCTGATTAACAAAGTCCAGCACATTGGGCCTTTCTATCAAGCCATTTTACAAGAGCTACTTACTCTAAAGCAAACAGAGGGCTTGTTATATAATCTGGGTGAAGTCATATAATCCCTAAAGCTTCACTCCATAAAAATGCTTTTCTCTTTTTCCCAATCATAGAAGCCAGTCAACGTATCGGTGAAAACCTTCAAAAAGTTACAGACAGAAGATATGACTGTCTTCGCTTGCTTTGTCTCTTTGTCTCTATCTCTATTATACTTAATTAGAAATCTATGGGTTTTAGATTGACTGTTGGAAAAAAAGCAATATGAAGACGTCACCTTGGGGTACAGGAAATTGTCATGACATTTTCTGACATATTTTAGATCAAATGACTAATGAATAATTTAGCATTACTAAATTATGAAAATAAGGATGAAAAAAAGGTACCGACGGTTTAAAAAAAAGCCACTTTACTGACCTAAAAAGCCCAAAACAGGTTACAGAGGGGATGACTGTCTCTGCTTGTCTCAACTTGACAGCAGTCATGACATTAGCATGACACTTGTGTGGACTCCAGGGTGAATACTGGGTGTAAGGTAATTCCCTGTCTTGCCCAACAATTTAATATGCAAAGTGTCAGTTTCCTTTGAAAATTGGGCAACTAATATACAGATTCAGTTGCCCAAGTTGGTGGGACACAAATAAGGTGTTACACAGGAAGATATTTCCGAGAATGAAACAATAGCATAGTCTTGCTGAATATGCCCTTAGGTTGAGGACAATGCATTGTCCAGGCATTATTCCTTGATCAGGTATAATCAATAACCGGTTGATGAAGTAAGACAGTCAAACACTTCCTTCAGTGATAACTTTGTGACCAAACTGGGGCCAGATATAAGGCAGCCCAGGACATCAATTACTCTATTGATTAAAGAATAGACAGAGGAGATGTATTGAACTATATATATATATATATCAGTTATGTGGCAAGTCAGCTGGCTCCTCATAGCACAGTAATCAATGCCACACTCAGCGAGGAAGTCAGCAGCCCCCGTGAAGAGCATGCAAACTGAGGCTAACTAGCCAATGTTGGATGATACTTCAGAGCAGATATTGTCACTTATGCTCATGTTTGTTTGTTTTGGCTGCAACTCTGCCTCAGTCACCAGCTTTGGCTGGAGGGTCAGGGTTAGTGAGATCAAGCCCAAACACAGTCACAGTCACGTTAGCTCGTCTCTAACCTCGCTCATGCTTAGCGCGTTAGCTGGTCTGCTCGTCACGTATCGCAGTATGCTGACGATCCCCAGCTAATAAAGCCTACAAGCTGCAGGAAGCTGTTGACGGTAAACTCCCGGTGGTTGTATGTGTGCACACAGCAGACCCCCCCTCACCGTGAAGACTCCTCGGAGAAGCCTCCGTCCAGCAGCCTGACTTTACAGAACAGCACCCCGTTGACAAAGGGGACCGACGAGAGCTCGTCCAGCTCAAAATCCACCTTAAACTTGAATTTCTTCTTTTTCATCATCATTAAATCCATACACAGATTCAGTACTCTTGAGAAGATGCTCGTGTCTCGCTGGTCGCTGACATTACAGCCCCATTGTGTTGTGGAGAGGGAGGATGGTGGTGGAGATGCTGGTGACAACAGTCATTTACAAACCTGACTGAGGCGACGTGGAGGAGCTACTTCCTCTGGGGGTTTTCAAAATAAAAGAGTATGATTGGAAACTAAATACCAGTGGTGGAATAAGTATACAGATATGTTACTTAACCCTTTAAGTACTAAAACTATGACAGGCCGCCTGGTCCTTTTTGTCTTTTTTTCTTCAATAAATGTAAATTATTTTGCTCTTTTTTTCGGGAGAAATGTAACTTTCAAAATCTGGCAAGTATTTGTCATTATTATATGTTATAAAAGTAGCAATCCTCTAGCATCAAACGTTACTTATGACACAGAATGGCACAACTCCGAATAATTCATATCATATGTGTGGGTAATAGTTCATGTTGCAACTGGAAAAGGTAGAGCTCATTTGTATTACCTTATAAACTGCTGGGTAGTTTAAGATATAAATATATATAACAGAATGCATGTGTGTATTGATATTTGGAATTAATATTAACCATCTTCAAAATAACTCGAGGCTAAAGCTATCAAATAAATGTAGTGGGATGAAAAGTACAACATTTACCTCTGAAATATCGTAGACTAGAGGTAGAAAGTGTGAGAAAATTGAAATACTCAGATAAAGTATAAGTACCTCCAAATGGTACTTAAAGAAAAACAAGGTCAATTAAAAAAAAAAATCACATATTTTATTTCCATATATGTTTTAGGAAGACTTTAGTAAACATGAACAACTCTCCCAAAAGTTAAAAAAGAAATGTAGTTGAGTAAAAAGTACAAGTACCTCAAAATTGTACTTAACTGCAGTACTTTAGAAAATGTACTTAGATACTTTGAGTGAAACGCGTCTATGTCCCTCTTTTAATTTGAAATAGATCAGGATTAAACGGATGTACATTATTGACAAATGACTTGATGGGATTGTATTAAAGCCCGCCTTCTACCTCCGTCGCCCCCTTGCGGTCAATGAAAGCAACAGAAGCACTGATTAAACAGATTACAACAACAACGTGAAACCAGCTGCTGTAATGTAACATTTGTCGCCACCTCGTGGTACATTCAAGGCAGTGCCATGACACTCTTATTAAACGTGACTTTTCAAGACAATTTCTCCCACAAGCCCCATTACATCTAAAGTTTTCAATTTGCACTATACCTTATATCAATCATATCACACTGGTATTGCACTCAATAGTGCAGCTTGTTTATTTTGTTCTAATTTATTGTGCAATACTGTATTGTGCTACAATGGCAATAAGATAAGATAAGATAAGATAAGATAAGATAATCCTTTATTAGTCCCGCAGCGGGGAAATTTGCAGGCTTACAGCAGCAGAGAGTAAAGTGCACACAAGAGACATAGTAGAAGAAGACAAGATAAAAAAAACACAAAAAAAAACAAGTATTATAAATAAGCAATAAAAAAAACAGTAGAAAAACAACAATAACTGAAATATTATATTTACAGACAGAAAAAAAAAACTATTTTAACTTTTTTAACTATTATTGCACAGTGTAATGTGTAATGTATTGCACAATAGAGCTGAACATTGAATATTCACAAGAAAGGCTATTTGTTATTTTGTAACATTGGGATCTCAATAACAATTCAAAATGTTCTTGGTGCGCAACATCAGTTTGCAAACATCATCGATGCAAACCCATAATTTAAGTCTTAAAGTCTTTATTAAGTAGCCGCGGAATAACTGTCCTCTCCCCCACCCCCCTCTCCATATTCATCTCTCAATGAAGCCTCAATTAAAATGTTTGGTACATATGTTTTGCCTTGACCAGCTGCCAGATTCCTGTGAGTATGACTCACTAAACTGAATCAGACTGCTGGAGCCCACTGGGACTGGGACTGTAGGCCATACCGGTAATAACATATGTATATATGTGTGTGTGTGTGTGTGTGTGTGTGTGTGAAATGAAAATGATAATTTTAAGGAACTAACTTTTGGTTTAGTTGGAAAAAGCATAAAGTAAAAGCCTGCAAATTAATGAAGAAAACCATTGTAATATAAATGTGAGTGTAGGCTTTCACATGGAAATACACTTTGAAATAGTAGCTTTACCCGTGTTGTTCCTGTGAAGGGTGTGTCTCTCTCTGTGCTGTGTGTGTGTGTGTGTGTGTGTGTGTGTGTGTGTGTGTGTGTGTGTGTGTGTGTGTGTGTGTGTGTGTGTGTGTGTGCGCAGTAAAAAAGAGGAGGTCCTCAGGCAAACTAACCCAAAGTGTCCCACCCTTCTGCTCAACGCTGTCAACCTACCTCATCCACAAACAGCCTTTCTAATATACCGGATTATTGTTTTTACCACATTCATTTATGAGGGCTCTGTTGCGTCTTCGTCTCCAAGCTGCACTGCGGAAATCCCTCTGAAGTCACACGGGAAGATCCTGCTGCTTCAAACCAGAAGTGCCAGCCACAGGCATCGAGTCTGTGTGTGTGTGTGTGTGTGTGTGTGTGTGTGTGTGTGTGTGTGTGTGTGAGAGAGAGAGAGTTTTCCGCAGCAGTTTAATTGCCCGATTTAGTATCTGCCTGCAGCTTGTTTTCGTTCTCAGTTCAACAATGTATCAAGTCGTAAGGAAGCTGTTTTTTACGGACTGCCAGTGCGCCGAAGATGCGCCGAAAACGTACGATGATCTGTTCGCCAAGCTGGACACCAACAAGGATGGAAAAGTGGATGTGTCCGAGCTGAAGGCAGGCCTGGCTGCTATGGGCATCAAGACTGCGAAAGGAGCAGCTCAGGTACAGGCAGGGGCGCCGAAAAGGGGGGGTAAAGGAGACGGATTCTAGGGGCCCATGATGGAGGGGGGCCCAGAGAGGCCCCTAATGATGATGAAATTATAATACAGAAAAAATAATGACACTAAGTTATTAACTAACATATAATCACACATGTTTTATTTTCCATGTCCTGGTAACAATTCCTTTATTTGTTTTGGAAGCATCAAAAATAGGGCCCCCCTTCCCCCCTCTATTTACGTAAAATGTAATTGTATGTAAAATAGCATCAAAAAATTTTGCCGCTGTGTTGGGGGCCCTGTAAAGATTCTTTTCATGGGGCCCAAAATCCCTAGCGGCGCCCCTGGGTACAGGATACAGCAAACATTCAAATGAAGGCCGCATATTGAGACACAGTTGGCGCAAATTGTCTACTTGATGTAATACTGCATTCCTGTGGGAAACTGGGCAGTTTACCTCAAGTAACCCTAACAATAAAGTGCAGGCCTCAGAGGAAGTATCTATGTACATTTACTGTCCCCGAGTACAGTTTTTAAGGTATATTGTACTTTTATTGTGTTCTACTTTAGGTCTGCAGCTAAAACATATTTTAATTGTGGTTAATTTTTAAAAAAAAAAAAATGCTTTAGATTATTTGATTAATATTCTAGTGTACACAGTATCAGGGATTATGTTCAATAAATCTATTAAATTCTTGTAATCTGGTTCAAATTCAAATACACATGTTAAACCCTTAATGAGAGAGTTTCAGAACCTCAATTTGAGTCCCATTTCCTCAGGACTTTCTCACATGTTTTCCTCTGATAGTAAGAAATCAAACCTGCTTTTCTACAAAAGTAACAACAGCCTAAAACTGGTAAAGAGCAGATGAAGAAAAAAAGGTGCCCCAGAATGAAACTGTCTCAGTTCAAACTGTAGGTGCAGGTGAGCTTTTATTGCGGGCTGCGACTTGAAGAGGACGGTCCCACCTTTGCTAATCAAATACTCTTACATTCCTCACGCTCATCAGTGAGTGTGATAGCTGTATCGGCTAGGAGGGGTCAGTTATTCCAAGTGTTGTGAAACAGGCGCTTTCCATATCTTTGTAATTATGTGTTAAGGATAGAGGTAATACACATGAGCGGTGGCTTCTTTTCTAACCGGCTTTTTCGGTCAGTTATGTCTATAATTCATCTCTTTTTTTTCTTTGTAGTAATTAATTTCCATGTGGATGCACCCACGTGGCTTAGATAGTAACACTCGGGTCCAAGTTTCCGTTTATCCTCTTGGGAACAGATCCTACAGTGTAGCAAGACAACTGAATGATATTCTGTCTTCAATCTGAGACGATCCCTGTACAAACAAGAAGAGTGTTTATTTACATAGAAGTTTGCAAATGAATTCAACCTGGTCAAATTCAGATGTAGCTGAATAAAGTCAAAGCAGGAAATATAAACTCAAAGGAGGATTTAGCTGTGTTATTCTGCCTCAGACTGGCAGAATCAAGCAGCTTCTGTATGAAAACCAAAACCTCCCCACCACTCAGTGAGAGCGTCAGAAAGCCAACAGACAATCATACTCTGTGACATAAGGAAACTGGATTCCTAATATTCTGTGTTTTCTTTAGAAAATAATTTCCTCTGGAGACCAAGACAACGATGAAGGGCTCGACTTCAACGAGTTCACAAAGTATCTAAAGGAACATGAGAAAAAGTTACGACTCACCTTCAAGAGCTTGGACAAAAACAATGATGGTATGCTGTATTTATCTTACCGAGCAATATTTAAAGTTTTTAAATGTTGAAAAGAGTCTAACTAAGTACTGGTAATTATACTGTGTTTTTTAATTTTCAACAGGTCGAGTAGACTTTATGGAGATAAAGCAGTCACTTGCCGATCTGGGACTGGACATCAGCAAAGAGGAGGCGCAGAAGATCCTTCACAGGTATTTCTGCTTATAATGTAGCTGCTATCAATTTAGGAAGTTCACTCTGCAAGAATTAGCTGAGAGTTAAAAGTCTTATCCTGGGAAAAGGCTCATGAAAATATCCTGTTCCTCCTACTAGTGGATCCAAGCGAGACCCTCATGAACCTAAAACTAACTAAAAGTGAAAGAAATATGTTATAGGTGGGGACCAGTGTGAGGGACTGATAACCACATCAGTCTCTAACATGACTTGGTGCTGATGGAGCCACGTGATAAAGAGCTGGCAGGATGCATGACTGTGTTGGAGAACGAATCCCAACATGTAGGAATGAGATCATTGCTCCCAAGGCTGAGCCCAAGGCATCATTTAAAAAAAAAAAAAAAAAAAAAAAAAATGAAGTAGGTGGAGTACAATTAAACAATTAATTTAAATTTAATGACATAGATTAGTCCCTTCCGGTCCACTCTGTGTCAGCATTGAAAGTTCAGGGCTGATTTAAAACAGTAGATGATGTGTTGAGCCATATTCAACCCACACAGTGCAGATAAGAATGTCAATAAACACCAGCATTGTTGTGTTTCATCACAGTGCAGTCATATCATTTAGTTTACAGCTAAAAATGCAGCAACCATGTTTTAAGTGTGCAGTACATATTTAATAGGAGAGAGTTTTCTCAAAGTTTTGATTAAAAAAACATAATTGTGTCTGTTAGCTTGGTGACTTTGGTTGAGAATCATTTGAATTAATAGTATCTGCCAAATGAGAGCAAAAAGTGTTTATTGTAATTTTCTGTGACAAATGGGTTTCAGGCCTTAAAAAAAGTTTCTGAAGAAAAAATAGTATTTTTACTTCTAATATTCACTTCCCCGCCTTTTGTACTTGAATAACGTGTCTGTGGAAAATGATAAACGGTCATTGAAATGGAGTATAAATTGATTAAAGGAACTGAAGGTTATATAAATAGACACAAAGTTGCTCAGTGTTGTGCCCCTAAATACATTAGTGGGAAAGATAAAATAATAAGAACTGTAAGAGGAAAGTTAGTGGTAAGACTGACCTTTATCATGTTATACATTCATCTAATTTTATAATGGTTAGCTGAATTGTTGTGAATCTCCTTTTGCAAACACATAAACTGCTGTGTATATAAAAGTTTACATTATAAGATATAGGATGGTATTTTATAGGAGCAGCTGTATTAATGTGGAGCAGCTCCAGACTGTAGTTACTGTCGATATAGTACACATCTTTGGTTCCCTGCTTCTGCTCTGGGATCACAAATGCTGATTGAGCTAGCGGATGCTAAAATAATAATAGGAATTTAATAATAAATCTTTCATCATTCCACTTCAACAAAAAATGGTACACTGCAACATTTTGTGTCTAACAGGCAACAGTAGTAAGTCACAGCTATGTGTCTTATATGTTTCATCAGTCTTCATACTTGGATGCAAGAAAACAACATAACAGACATTAATGTTATGTGGTGACTTTTTCAATAAGCAAAGCGTGAAAATGTTAGAGAAAATACTTTTTTACCACTAATGAATTAACATGTTTGACATTAACACATTACACTGAACTGGATCCTGTTCAACACTTCATGTTGTTCTTTGCTCTTTTAGTCAGACCAGGTTTATGCAGTGAGCTTTACAGCGTGTTCTGTATTTGCATAAACAAAGTTGGAAGCAGCATATGTACAGGAGAATGCATAATAATGAGACCTAGAAAGAGAACTAAGTGTGTCAGCCAGCCAAACTGACAAGAAGGAAGGAAATTAATGGAAGATGAACGTTTAGAGCAGACAAGGACAGAGACTGAATGTATCAGAGACCACTGAGAGACATAGGAGAGACATGGTTTCCTTTTTTTCATGAATTTTTTTTCAAAGTATACAAAAATAAGCTCAGGACAAAATCAGTAACTCCATCTTTTTTTTGGTAACTTATTCTGAAATTGCGTAAATGTGTTTCACTTTTGGCGGCGGTTTGAATGATATAACTTGTGATCTACTTCTTGTTTGCATGCTACCTCACTGCTATCTGTTTCCATTAGTCAAATCTCTCTCTGTCTCGCTCTCTCTCTCTCTATCTCTCTCTCTCTTTCTGACTGAACAGAACTAAGGAGGAGCTTAATCGGTCTATAAAGTGAATGGGATTTGGAATAGAGTATCAGCATTGTTCCTAATACATTGGGGCATTTTCTTTGGTAGAGAGCTTAATCATGTGACGTCATGATAAATTGTGACTTTAATCCAATATTCTCAAATATGAATTATCAAAATATGTATTAGTACCTGATATTTAATTTCTTGTGTTCTTTGTTGTCCCGATCAATTATGACCCGTTAAAGATTCTGGAAAGCAGATTGATCTGTTGCTTCAACTTCTGGTTAGATGTCCACTCTTATTTTGTTCAGTATCCAGTGTTCACTGAAAGAAGCAAAATTTGTCTTGGTGCCTTGCAGTTTAAGTCGGTGACCATGTAATCATGATATGATCATCTTGATATGTAATATACTACTGATTGTAAGTCGCTTTGGATAAAAGCGTCTGCTAAATGACTGTAATGTAATGTAATGTAATGTAATCAAAAGAACCCTGTTGAAGGCCTTTGTTTAATATCATCCCACATCTCTTTTAATCCGTTCCTGTCAGCTCTCTTCTACCCTTTACCTAATGAAATAGGCTAAACAAATTTAGAAAAAATGCAAAATCTGTAAATTTAGGTCAGTTAAACATTAACTTCTAACATTTTATTGTTTATTGGTCAACCCTCATTATTATTTATCCTCTGTCTTTCCTTGTACAGTATTGATGTGGACGGCACCATGACTTTAGACTGGAATGAATGGAGGGAGCATTTCCTGTTCAACCCAGCCCACAACCTGGAGGAGATTATCTTCTACTGGAAGCACTCCACGGTAAGGGGAGGGCAGGACTCTGTGTGTGTGTGTGTGTGTGTGTGTGTGTGTGTGTGTGTGTGTGTGTGTGTGTGTGTGTGTGTGTGTGTGTGTGTGTGTGTGTGTGAGTGTGAACAGAGACCATAATTACAGATTTATTTTAGTTAAGTTAGTGATGCCCTCATAAAACACAGAACAACATAAATGCTACTTACAACAAAAGATGGAGACAAAAGAAAATAAGCTCAACTGAGTATATAAGTAAGATAAGATCTATTGTCGTGTTGTGGACCAAACTCTAAAGCTTTAAACTGTTTTAAGCGTATTGTTAATGTCTCTTTTGGTTTGAATGAATGGAGCTGCTGAATACTCTGAAGGTATCTGTTTTGTTTCCCGAGAAAGAGACAGTAAGCAGTCTGAGCAGGTCGAGAAAGCTTTCACATAGAAAAATGAAGCACTAGTTAGAGATTCCATTTTAATAAAAATGGAAGAGATGTAGAGGCCAAACAATTAACCTTCTCCGTGTCCTTTTTTAACCGTCCCAAACATCACTTTAAGAACCATTGTGCTAAAAGGGAAAGTTGATTTAAGTTTGTCAGCTGATGTTGGATCTGGATGAGGACTTTGGCAACAGATCAGTACGTCAATGTCAACATGAAGTGGAGAAAGAAGCTTGACTTAACCTTTTCATGATTACCTTTGCTTGTCTAGAAGAGGCATAAAAACAATATTTCTCAAGATCATTTATTTATCACACTAAATGAGGTCCTTCTGGTAGAATTCTTGTCAAAATTGTTCATGAACATCGACATTAAAACAAAATATATCAACCCTCAACTGTTTGCAATAAATAATACTCAAATCCAAGTGTTTTAAATAAAATTTCACAACGGTTGGCTTTATAGAAACATATATTTGACTATGGTTGCATGCTAGAGACACAGCCAACTCCAGCCAATGGCTAATCTCTGACGTTTCCCTGCCTCCGTTCACTGGTACAACCTCAGAGGTCAAATAAACCTGTGGCTGCTAAACTGAGACGGACATAAGCTAATTTCATGGGGATTAGTTTGTCAGTGGGATGTGAACAGGTCGCTGAGGGAGGACGTGAGGCTATAGGACAGGGCGAGACAGGAGAGAAGTGGTTGCTAACTTCTATGGCAGTGAAAGCTTCCCACCATCTCCAGTATTCACGTCGATGGTTACTGGCCACTCTGGATTCAGTGTTTCTCCACTCGGCCTGGATTGGATCTGCAGACCCTCGACATCTGACTGGCCATTTATGTTAAGGATCCTGATCCGTCTGAGAAAAAGAGTTTAGGAGGGAGCTCGTACAACACTCGTACTGTATTGCACTGGATCGGCGGCCTAATCGAAGGCTGGAGATGCCCATGGCTCTGCTGCCCCCTCAGCAGCAGCAGCAGCAGCAGCAGCAACAGGGGAAATGTTTTTTCATCCACTTTGAAGATGATGGGGGGATCTATGATGTGGAGGTGGACATGGTGGGTTTGGGTTTTTAGCCTCACAGTCCAGGTTGTTGTCTGGTCAGCAATGAAAACATTTTGTCAGCCAACTTTTACTTCTCTGAAATATTCAGTATGCTGGAAATTGCTGAAATGATACGTTTATGTTAATTAAGAAATAGTCTTGCCATTATTTTGTTGTCCACTAGAGAGCACTTATACTTTTGTTTCTCAACTGTAAAATGTGCCATTCACTACATATCTTTGACACAATTCAGTATTAACAAAATTTAAGGGGGTTCTTTACTTATATTATCTTCTATCCTTCCTTGGTCCTTTAGCTTGTATATCTTTTTTGCATTTTTAAAGGGAGCTATTCTGATGCATTCCAATACAACAACATATAATGTCACGTTTTTTAAGACTGTGGGACCGAGGTATTCAGGAGCAGCTGCATTAATCCAACTATATTTTAAGGTGTTCCTTAATATTTTGTCAGTAAGATTCTGTAGTACCAGTAGTCTGTAGCAGTCTGGGCACAAAACAATATGTTACTCTAAATGAATCATCAATGTAAGACTTCATATCACAAGATGATTTTTTACAAAGTTTCTTTCATCTAACTCAACTGCTTGTATAAATTAGATTGCAGTAGTAAGGGAGAAAGAACGTTTGATTTAATGTTGTAGTTATGCAATACTTTGGATAAGGACATGCTGTTTGTCCAGTCCTGCCAGTCAATTAACTTGAGGGCGTTGTTTATATTTGAAACAATACAAAGTTCTAGTGAAATTCACACAGGTCTGTATTGGCAGCCCACTCAGGTTTTGGCTCTGCAGTATGTCAGCATATATCTGTTTCTGCAGGGCCCTGAGAAGATTTGTGGAATTTCAGCTCCTTGTTGATGTTTAGAAACTAGACAAAATTCACCCAATTTATTTATAATATGTCTCAGACTGTGATTTATATATATATATATATATTGTGTTGTGTTTAGGTGCTGGACATTGGGGACAGCCTCTCCATCCCAGATGAGTTCACAGAGCAGGAGAAGACGACCGGTATGTGGTGGAAGCAGCTGTCAGCGGGGGCCATGGCCGGCGCCGTGTCCCGCACAGGAACTGCCCCGCTGGACAGGATGAAGGTGTTCATGCAGGTGTGTGTAAAACACTTCTCTACTCCTTAAAGGCAACATAACTTTCAGACCAAACAAAAACATGGTTTAATTAAATCAGGGTGCATAGTATTCACTGGTGTATAGTAATATGATGTATCATGTGGCATCAAAATAGGATAATCTCACATATGATCATACTTACATACTACAGAATTACAATAGAATGTGGAGAAGCAGTTATAATATATAATGTGGAAAAAGTGAAAATAATTTGGGTTGTAATTGTATTGTATGTCTCTTAAATGCTGCCTTTAAAAAATATACAAATGCACTTCCTTTTTAAAGCAATGATTTACAATGCAGATTTTTTTTATGCACAGGTGCATTCCTCCAAGAGCAACAAAATCAGCCTGGTTGGGGGTTTTAAGCAGATGGTAAAAGAAGGAGGCTTGATGTCTCTGTGGAGAGGAAACGGTATTAACGTACTGAAGATTGCCCCTGAGACGGCCATTAAATTTATGGCCTATGAGCAGGTAAATGATTACAGTATACACTTTTTATAATATTGGCATGTTAAATGTATGTTGACACCCCAAGATCATAACTACTGACACCAACAGTCCTCAAAAATCAATGAGTTGTCATGGAATGCTCCCTTATCACTGTATTGCATTAGTATAAGAAGCTGCTGTCCAGTGAACCAGGCAAGGTCAAGACCCACGAGAGGTTCATGGCTGGATCGCTGGCTGGAGCCACAGCACAAACTGCCATCTACCCCATGGAGGTGAGCATCTGTTTTACTGGTTTGTTTAATATCTGAGTATTAAGAGTGGCATCAAGTTAGACAATATGTATTTTTATTTTTTTATCCAAATTCTGTCTCTTTCAGTGTAACCTGAAAAAAGAGAGCAAAGTAAAATAATGTGACCGACTTTATGGAAGATAATGCAGATTTCCTACATTATTGTTAGGGGTTAAATCTCAACATATCAATCAGTAATGACAAAAAAAATGTTCACACATTGTTAAGTTCAATCAGACAGAAAGCTTCTTTCTTAATATTAAGCTGCTGACTGCTACAAAGTGTCAGTAGAAGTGCCTTTAAGGTTAAGAACAGCTTTGAGTAATATCTTTGCCCCTGCAGGTGATGAAAACCCGTCTGACCCTGAGGAAGACCGGACAGTACTCAGGAATGTTTGACTGTGCCAAGCAAATCCTGAAGAAGGAGGGATTGAAGGCATTTTACAAGGGCTACGTTCCCAATCTCCTGGGCATCATCCCCTACGCTGGCATAGATCTGGCAGTGTACGAGGTACATGGAAAATGTAGAAACAAAGCTCCACTTCCATCTGTATCATTTATCTGTCATTGAAAGCCATGAAGGGTTTCCACCTCGTATCTTTTACTGCAGATGTCATTTTTTGATTCTGTGAAATATGATACAACTAATACTCTTTTCTCACACACCCAAACACTTCCTTACCCTCACCAGAGCTTGAAGAACTTCTGGTTGGCACGCTATGCTAAAGACTCAGCCAACCCTGGCATTCTGGTGCTGCTCGGCTGTGGTACTCTCTCCAGCACGTGTGGCCAGCTGGCCAGCTACCCCCTGGCTCTGATCCGCACCAGGATGCAGGCACAAGGTACAGAGAAGCGAAAATCCGTTCACAATTTGGTCCATTTAAATTAAGCGCATTTCTCCCATGATCTTATCGAAAATGATTTACACTTAGTGTAATAAATCATTTGAGAAATAACCACTGAAAGGCACTGCACTGCTGTAGCTAAAGATTGAGTTAACATTGCATGAAACATTACGTTATTGTGTTGGTTTTCCTGCAACGTTACTGTTTTGGGTCACTGCTTTCATAGTGTTGTTTTCCACTGCTGCAAGCCACTTTTTTCGGCAAAAACAGATGCAAAAACACACTGTGCACTACCTGCCCAGCACCAAACAACCCTCAAAACAAAATTAGCAAGAATTTAATGAACATTGTGGAGCATTTGGCAGCTAAAGAGCCTGATATTTCCTTCAGGAGTTAGTGGAGACTAAAAGCAGGGCTAGAAGAAGAGTTACAATTGGACTTACATTCATCAGGTGGACACAGCTCCATATAAATGCTAATGTTGCTCAGTGTCTGCTGGGCATGTTCATAGCCAACTGTTAACAAGTTAGCCATGTCACTTAATTAGGTCATATTAGCTCAATGATAATGATAATCAATTGTAATCTTACAGCTTGTTTCTGCTGCCCCCAAGTAGCCAAACATTACATTACATTACATTACAGTCATTTAGCAGACGCTTTTTATCCAAACATATTATTATAGTTATTCCAGGTTGAAGCCAAAGGTTCATAGAGATTTTCTTCTCATGTTTTTTGTGGCAGAGTGGGGAGTGTTTCATAATGGGTTCAAAGATTGCTCATAAACTTTGAGAGAAATGATTGACTGGGATTATTAAATGGAAATAAAGATAAATGGGGAAAAAAACCTTTGGCATTACCTGGGTGGTTATTCAAGGTCTAATAAATACTTGTACATAAAATTAAAGCACTAACATCATTATCTGACACTCTCTTTTTTTCCACAGCTTCTCTTGAGGGCTCAGAGCAGCTGCCCATGAATCTGATGGTAAAGAAGATCCTGAAAAAGGAGGGCTTCTTTGGACTTTACCGTGGCATCTTGCCCAATTTCATGAAGGTCATACCGGCTGTCAGCATCAGCTACGTGGTGTATGAGAACATGAAGGATAGCTTGGGGATTCAGAAGTAGGCAGCGGAGTCATCTTTGACTGTCTGCGTCCGTGAGAATGATGAGCAGGATTTCTTTTTTTATGTCAAAAACACGTCACGTCTAACATGTTAGGGAAACTGTCATGTAAAGACCTTGTTTACCTGTAATCCACCAAAGACTCAGTGTAGTGCAGATGGAGTCTTTGCAGGACTGTTGAGCCATTATAAAAAAAAAAAGACATTGTTTTGAAAATTATTCAGCATTCACAAAGGGCTTTTAATGTGTAAAAGGTGAAGCACCCACAGATTTAAGTGCACTGTCAGTCTTGGGGCCCAGTTTGGATCGACCGACTTTCAGTTTAATCATCCAAAGAGGTGGAAATTAGGAATCAGATAACCAAAAAACACTTGGAGAGGCTAATTTAGATTTCAAGACATTTTGTTTTGTATTGTTTAATTGTTGATTCGGGTCAAAATGGTAATGTTTTTGTATCAGTCATTTTAAGTATGGGTCCTGTTAGGTCACATGTTCCTCTAAGTTCCACACAGTGTAACACTTGTTTTGTTATCTTAATATCTAAAATAGACATCTCCCATTCATATACAAACACTCGTTTAGCTTTATATACGGTTCCTCATAATGTGTAATATTGTGCGGGTGTGGAACTGTTTAACCAACAAATCTGAGGAAACTTTTGAAGTGCAATACTGTATTTACACATTGGTGATTGACATTCTGGTATGTTTGAGACAGGTATGTCCTTTTATGGAATGGATTTGTTCAAGTCTGGTGAATGGGAGTAATGTGCCTTATGTGCTGTGTACTTCACCCTCTATTTGCCTTTCTATCCAACATTTGGTTCATTAGATGCTGGTGTTTACAGTAATAAAAACATTTGAACACAGAAGTGAGACGTTTCAAGTGCCTCTTTGTTTTCAGCTTACTGTGATTGAAATGTAATGTTTGAATTTGATTGAATACTTTGGATGTTGGTCATAAATGTTTGGCACAACATATCGAGGCAAGTAATGAATCAGTTGTGATCTCAAAACCTGTTAAATTAGAAAACTTGTACTGTAAACCGAGAATCATTCTAAACTGAGTATAAGCATTCACTCGAGCCTTGTGTGTTCTGCATTTGACCCCTGAGGATTTAAGCACAGATTACTCCACTTTAGATCTTATGTAATACCCTTTTTCTAAGCGATGTCAATACTCCTGACTTTAGCTGTCTGACACTGACCATGTTAAAGGACAAAGTGGCTCTGCTAATTTGTAGCACTGAACTAAAGGAAGGACTGAAAGAAAATTGATCTTCACCCGCTCAGTTCCTGCTTAATAACTCAAAACATACTTTTTGATAATGATATTGATTTCTGAATAATAACCAAAGTAAAGCAAAAATATTGGGCATTTGTTTGTGACAGCTTCTAAAATTTGTTTTGTACTTTCTCACATCACAAATGGAAGACCTCTGGGTTATGAATGGAAAACAATCAGCTGAAGTCAAAAGTAATTGAATGACAAGTGTATTTATTTGATATTCATCGAGCAAGAACTCACCCATTTTTGGTCAATTTTTTTAGTTCTTCTGAAGTGTGGCATTCATTATTCTGATTCTGGCAACTCCTGGTGGTTGCATTAAATCACTGACCAAAAAGTATTTCACCAGAATAATTTGAAAGATGGACCACTGACATACAAAACTTCTATACCGAGGCTACAAAATGAGGCCATGATGAAGCAACATGCTGTGTAGCCTTCTAAGAAGGGGATTATACTGCTTCCTGTTTCTTATTCTGTTCTGCTTTTACAGAAGCCAGTTTTGGCTATGATCTCTAAGATAAACAACTTCAAAACCCCACACAGATCATGACCAGACAGACCAAAAAAACAAAACAATTGTGGCTTTATTTTTTTATAAATATTATTTAATCAGAAAATAGCCTCTTTTCTGGATATATTCCATTAATTAGAAGTGTACCAATGAGGGAAAAAAATGCCACGGTTGTCAGGATGGCGCGAAGGGCTTTGAACCAGCTGGGGTAAGTGGGCAGCAGAGACAGATCATAATGCAGCGAGATTCCTAGTCCCATAATAACCATGGTGGCTGCAGGAACAATGCTGTCGCTCATCAGCATGGACACCCAGGCTAACAGGGAGGGAACCACACTGTTGGCCAGATTTATCCAGTCAGGTTTGGCCGGGCTGCTCTCAGGAAGAGCAAATCCCCAGCGAGCTCCACCCAGGAAGGAAAGGATTGAGGCGCCGTAAGCTAACTGAGCATAGGCCAACTCTGGAAAGTAGCTCTCAGTCACAGCCATGATCAGAGTCGGGGTGATGAAGGGAATCAGTCCTGCAAACCCAAGGTACAGCGCTGGTTTGGGACTTTTCCACAAGTCCTTCATGTCATAGCGCAACAGATCCAACTCTCTGGGAGCTTCAAGCTGAGGTCGCTTTTTCAGCCTCACAGCAGAGGAGTGGAAATGTTGATCCCTCACTAAAAATGGAGCCGCACTAATCTGGTTCCTCTGGAAGACCTCAGTCCTCATGAAACTTAGGACAGCAGGAGGTCTTACTCGTTCGTCGTCCCTTTCTGAAAGCAGCTGCCTTGGTCTCAGGGCTGATGCCCAGCATCTTTGTGGAGGACATGCCCAATGCCATACCTACAGACAAGACATTCATATTAGAATTTGATATACATTTCAGTTTTAAAATGATAAATTATTAGAAATATAAGCAAAAGATCACAAATAGTTGGTTACCTTCTGGGCTGAGAGGGTGCTTTTTCTGAATACACCAGAGATCATCATCTGAAGAAACATGTATTAAAAAAAACACATTGAGGATTTCACTCAAAAGTTAAAAGAAAATAAGAGCCAATGAAATTATGAATAAAAAACAATACAATTTAAAATAGATTAGGGCTGCAACTAATGGTTATTTTTTAAATATCGACTGACTGAATACTTTTGATCAATCATTGTCTACAAATTGTCAGAAACTGCTAAAACCTGTATGTCAAAATGTTATAGTTATAAAATGCAGTGTTTTTTTTCCTGTCAGCTCTAACATATGAAGATGCACCAAGAATAAACAGGACTCTAAGCCACTGAAGAGGTGGTGCACTTTAATGACTTTAACTGCAAAGATGACTGACACAACAACACTGTTATCATTACATAACGTTAGGGCTTAGCACCTGGCTTACAATTTAAATGTACAGCCCTGAAACACGGACTCCTGTATTACCTCTATCTCAGGTGGAAAACATCATACTTCAAACGTTATTTAGCAGTAATGTCCCGGGGTCAACAAGCAAGCTAGTGGAGAAACCATAGGACGGAAAGGGCGAAACACGTTGGTCCGCGGCTTATTTCTTCCGTGTTCGCCAAGAGGCGTCCTGAATCAATCGTTCCACTAGAAAACAGTGACTTGTTTCCATGGACTGAAGAAGAAATTGTGGCGAACTGGGCACACTAGTTAATCAATTAAATTGCCCAGTCGACCAGTCCAAATAGTTTTTTGTTTTTTTTACCTACATAGGAAGCACAAATCAACAATACGTCGGAAGGCTAATTCACTCAGGTTAAATTCAAGCAAATCATATGAGAATAAGTATTATATTGGATAGAAATGATAGGCTAACATAAATTATAGATTATAAAACAATCATTTATTCAATTCTGAGCTTGTGGTTTGATTACATGAAAAATGGGCTCAAGACAGAATTTTTGAAATACAAGGTATAATACGAGAAACATCCATAACAACCCCCAAGTCACCGCAAATAAATAGCACATTATAACGTTCTTTGTCGTTAAAGTGCTAAGGAAAGTATGTACCCATAAAATATAGTGTTTATTCCCCAACATAAATACAACTGCTGGAAAAATACTGACTCTATTATTCATATTGTGAGCCTAAAAGTATAGCTCATATCATTTAACTGTAGTATGTAAAACAAAACAGAAATTTAAGTTACTGTTACAGTACATTCATAAAGTATTCAAATACCTTCACCTTTTTCACATTTTGCTAGTTGCTCTCACATAATTGTCCCATACATACCCTCATTGCCTTGGCTTTGTGGTTAGGGTCATTGTCCTGTTGGAAGGTGGACCTTCGTCCAGGCCTGAGGTCCTGAGCATTCTGGACCAGGTTTTCATCAAAGATATCTCTGTTCTTTGTTCCCCACAAAGCATTCTGCTGCCACCTACATGCTTGCTATTTGATATCCTATATAGACAGGTGTGTGTCTCTCCAAATCATTTCCAATTAATTTAATTCACACAAGGTACAATCAAGGTCTTGGAAACATTTAAATGATGATCAAGAGAAATGGGACTCACCTGAGCTAAATTTCAAGTGTTTTACCTTAGGGGTGTAGTGGCAAAAACTCCAAAACTTGGGCTTTTCCTTTAACTCCTATTTCATGTCCTATTGTTTTTACCACATAGAGAGTTAGGGTGCAGTTTGTCAGACTCGCAGCCTTGTTTCCAAAAAGAAGTCCAGAGGGAGCTCAGTGTTCACAGTTGCTTAGAATTTATTGCAAAATAAACATAATACCAAAATAAGGGCAGTATTAAAGTTCAGAGGGAGTCTAGAAAAATTGTCTTGTCCCAGACAGTGAGGGTCAGGGTGCCCAGGTCACATCTATCGGAGCTCCTGAGACCAGCTATGGATCATCTGGCATTGGGTGCTGGACCAGTTCAAGATTGAGACGTTTTCAGCTCTCAGCTCCTCCTCTATGACTCTGATCGTGATTGAAAGGGCTTCTATAGCTTTGCCCAGACCGACAGTCTTCTCCTCAGTTATCCAACTCTTCTGCTCCTCCACTTCCATCAGTGCAGTAATCCTGGACTCCTCTTGCTTTAGCTTCAATTTCCATTTTCATGATCTTCAGGAATTTCTGGAGCTCCTCTTGGTGATCCTGCGCAGCCTCATCAATGTGTCTGAATCTGTGGTTTGTGTGCATCTTTGAATCACGACAGACGAGGCACACCGGCTGCTGATGGTCCAAACAGAAAAGCTTGAATTTCTCTGCGTGCAGGCTGCAAAGATTCTCCCACTCTGCTGAAAGTGTCTGAACTGTCTCCGGTACGATGGACTCACACAGGTTCTTTAATGCCAGGTTAAGAGATGGTCTGCAGCTTGAATCCTTGCTCCGACAAACTGGA
This sequence comes from Anoplopoma fimbria, assembly GCF_027596085.1. Taxonomy (NCBI): domain Eukaryota; kingdom Metazoa; phylum Chordata; class Actinopteri; order Perciformes; family Anoplopomatidae; genus Anoplopoma; species Anoplopoma fimbria. The sequence continues at coordinate 9,637,571 of NC_072456.1, forward strand.
CATTCCTGTGGTTTCTTTCTCCACCATTCCTGCAGACAGGCTTTGCACAAGCTGTGGCTACATGACAATATTACAGGGTGTTTAAAGATGTCGTGGCAAAATGGACAGGTGAGATCCTTCACTGAGAAAGACACTGAGAGGCACATGGACGACATTGGCTATCCAAGTGAAGCTTAAAACATCCCAGGCACACATCTGAAGAAGGTCAGTCCGCCTGAAAGTAAAGTTTTCATTTGATTTTAACTTCAACTTTCAGTGCAAGAAAACCATTCTCTCCTGTTTGTTTCCCTCCAGTTAAAACTGTAGGTTTTTATCTCTCCTCCCCCTCAGCGAGGGTGGAGTAAGACACATTTTTTCCCTCTTTGTCATGTTTTAACAGGAGCACAGCCGCAGTTTTGTCATTCTGGGGGCGTGGTATTTTTACACAAACATACAAATAACACAGCTCTGTTTGGATAGTGGACGGTGTAGTATTGCAAGCACACATCATTTATGTAGATGATGCAAGAGGGTTAAAAAACAACTTTAATTTGGTATTTAATTATTTTACACATCATTTTTAAAGCTGTTCAAGATAAGAAAAGAACTTACCTGCTCCAAGAATTTCTTTAAGCCATTTCTGCTTTACAAACTCTGTTGAGTCAGACCATTTTATACATTATAATTCCACTCCACTATTTTTCGGAAGGAAATATTTACTTCACTACATTGACATCATAGTTACTGCTTAATTTGAATATTAACATTTGACATATAAATAATTTGATCAGTTGTTATATAATTCTGTTACAATATTAAGGTAATGTTAAAGGTGCATTAGCATGTAAGCAGCATTTTAGCAGTTTTTAGTGGAGCTAATTGTAATGACATTATATTGTTTGCTATCGATCTGAAAAAAATCATAAATTCATATTTTATGAACTTTTGTGTAAAATATTGATCTGCAATGCCACTAGAAGACAAATAAATGAAGCGGAACATGAATTACAGTATCTTCTGAAATTGTCTCTACATATAAGTCTTTTTAAGGCATAAAGAAGAACAATTAAACAGCACTCTTTTTCAGGAAAAGTCAGTGTGAATGTATATTAAGTGGCTGTAACCAAACACAGAACAGAGTGGAGCTTCACTGTTTTTCCACCATGCCTTTGAGCCTAAAACAAGGCCCTCCATTAACCAGTTAACCTACATTCCAGCCGTAATTTAGCTCACTGCAGTGACCACAAGCTTCAAGCAGTAAAAATGACAGCTCTCCACAGCGTGTCTGTGCTCACCCTCAGGGCCAGTGTGAGGAGCTCACACATATGGAGGGAGCTCATAGGAGAACCACTGCTCCTTCCAATATGTTTAGTCAAGGCAGTTCTTCCAGCTGCAAGGAGGCCAAAGGTGGAAAACCAGATTATGCTGGAGGGATTATGTATCCTTTGTCATTTTTAAGTAAAATAGTTTAGATACCAGCACACTGATGTTCATTTGACCAGAGTCCCTTTTTCTTCTGAAGGTCACTCAACAGTGCAAATTCTCTCTCTCTCCTTTTGATCTATATTCCCGTGGTAGAGCTTGGTAACTTTTTTATTTTATTATACCAATAACCAACATTAAATCAGAGTTTGAAAAGGAGTCGTAGGCCTGTCCGGTCTTTAAAAATACCATCTTTCTCATGTAGGAGGTCTGCAGTTTTTGGACTCAAATATCTAGAAACAGGCAGGGAAGACGTGGCTGGGGAGAAAGACATCTGGGTTTTCTTGTTTAGCCTGCTGCCACTGTGATACTGACGCACATAAGAAGCAAACATGTATCTTTGGACTGTTATCCCATTTTATTTTCGCACAGCTCAAATAAACCGTTGTATGTAATCAGCCTCTGATTAACTAACTGAATGTAGTGTGCAAGCATTCTCCCTCATCTCATCACACCACAAAGAAATGAGGCTACTGTAAATTTCCCCATAGTTTCACTTCTGAATTCAGAATATTACAAACTAGTGTCATATAGGTTTAATTCATAATAAGGTCACGTTTCGCTTTGAATGAGCGATTAAGGACCATAATAATTACGTGTGTTTGCTGGCAGGTGGTGTGTTGCTGGAAGTGCTGCAGCACTATTGATAGGCTGCCCCAATACAGTGAATTTTTGAACATCATCATACAGTGACATGTCGGCTGTCATCATCTAAGGCCAGGTCTGGATAACTGTAGGTAAGAAAGTTTCAAATTTCACTGTGTTATGTCAAATGATGTAAAGGCTGTCAAATTGGCTCACGGTGAGGCCCAGTCTGTGGTTCTTTACATTCCAATCAATTCATATTTATTTATAAATATATATCATGAATAATACTTAAATTAGATCAGTTAATCAAAGACTTACAGAAAGATATAGACCTGGAGTGTGTAGTAAAATGTAAGATTTTATTGATGCTGTAGATACTTCTATTTCTATGACCTTTTAACCACTATTGGACTCGTGCTTACAATACCATAATGCCCAGCAGGGGGCAGTCATGCAGCATCTATTTTTCTAAAAGGTTGTTTTCCAACAGGTTGCTGCCTTTATGTAAGTTTGACTGGATAAGAAAAAAACAACCTTTAAAACAATAGCTTGGTTTCATCCTGTCTTGTGCTCCCATCTGATTTTACATACAACAATAGGATATTTATTTACTGATTTAGCTGGGCAAAAAAATATTCAAATATATGCAGCAGGAGGAAAATCATTAAATACATTAGAGTTGAAAATGTGTTAGAGCCAACAATGCACATTCAGATTTAATAATGAGAAGATACTGTCATTCATGTTTGCTAGAGAGTAAATAGGAAACCCTTTAAACTAGAGCTCTGTCATGTTACCAGTGTTGTGAGTACACACAATGTAATCGCTGAACTCTTATGCAACAACTTAGAGCTATGGCATGAAGCAAGAAACTACTGTCATCCTCTAGAAACAGAATAAAAACAAGAAGAAGCCGCCTGCTGACCCTCACAGCTGTAGGAAGTTCTCAGACGGCTCCATCGCTCTGAAAGACAAACATGATCAACATTTTCATTACTCTCTCTTACTTAACACCAATAATCAAGATGTAACCTATTAAAAAAATAATTTGATCCCAGTCAGCAAACTTCCATTTACCAAGCAAGTATCAAATCTGGAATTAAAAGGCAATATACAGTATACAAATACATTTCTAAGTATCAAGGTACGTGTTGTACCAGGTAAGGATGCTTTTTTTATACTTCCTGTCAGATCCTCACACATAATCAAGTCTATTGTTTTAGTTTCCTCTTCTTCTTTTACTTTAATTAACCAAGTAAAGCTATAATTAAATTGCAGAAGCAAGCTAAAAATGTGTGTTACAAACAGAAAACTATCTATTATGTCTTCCGTGTTTCTGTTATATCTGAGATTTTAGTGCTTTAAAATGACTGAATACACTATTGATACAGTTTTACAGACAGAAAAATAAATAGATAATAAGTAACAACAACAACAACAACAGCAACAACAATAATACTAATAATCATAATGATCATAATAATAAAAATAATTGCTTGAAGATTTCCCTTCAAATGTATCCAATTCTTCTCACAAATTAACTCAACTGAACCCATCTTATCTCAGATTAGATACTGACCCCTCCACAGCAGTCACCACACAGACATCCCAGCAGGCCGTTCACCACCTGCACAGCACATAGTGCCATCTGGATTAAACCCATGACCAGCAGCACAGAGAACAGAGAGAGATGCCAGGACACCACGCCAGCCGGCTCTATGCAAGTCTCCCATATACTGTTGTTGGACAGGTAGTTACTGGAGAGAGAGGGTGGAGAAGAGACAGCAAGTGTTTTATCTGTAGACGCTTTAAGATTATTTAGTGAGTGAGCTCAACGGTTTTCAGCCACAGTCTGGTGTTAATGATATTTTACATTACAAGAGGAAACTGCAGCAGAGGTGGCACCAATAAAAATAGGCTTGATTCTTAAAGGGAGCTCCTGTGAATCAAGTTTGGTTTATCAAAAACACCAAAACATTTAGTGTGAAAGTTTGTTCTTTATTTTGAAAATAGTAGTTTGAAAAATAATCTTGACTTGTTGTCTATTTGCAGCTTTTTATGAGCTTTATGAGCTGTTGTCGTTCTACTGTGTTGTAAGACATCACATGCAACACTTTATTGGTGAAATGGCAAACAACTATAAAAGACTGAATGAACAGCAGTCTGACACCAGACCAAAACTGGAAGTGACCCTTAAAATCTTTGGATGGTAAAGTGCTATTTTCCTTCTGTATTTCTTTTGAACCAACAACCGATCTGCTAAAGGAATAGTTTGACATTTTACGATACATGCTTGTTTACTTTTTTGCCATGAGTGAGATGAGAGGATCAATACCAGTAACTATAGGAAAAAAAGCAAATAAGATAATTTCACAATTGTCAAACTATTCTTTAAAAAAAACTAGTCGTAATTATGAAAAAGAAAATCTCAATTTGAGAAAATCTGATTTTATTCCAATCACCTGAAAAAAAAATAGGTTACATTTTTCAATAAGAGAAGACACATGCACATCTTTGGTGACTATGCAGGTGATTTAGAATAAGATTTAACTATTTTAATACTTAATTTGAGTTGTATGTCTCACCCATTAGAGAAGGGAGTGCCCCATTGCTTGTCTGCGCCTTTAATGTCAATCACACACTCAGGTCCGTGGTTTATGGCCACAGCAGAAACTATAACTGAGTAACCAGCCCCGACAACACCCACAGCTGCAAACAGTATGGAACTCAGCATCTAGAGAGGGGAAGAAGAAGTTAACGGCAATCAATATTTTAGCAATCTTGTGTTTAACTTCTGTCACTACATTGAAGTTGTTATCTCATTGTGCATAGAGCAGGCTGAGGGTCACGAACGGAGCTACTGAGGTGTGTGTGTGTGTGTGTGTGTGCGTGCGTGTGTGTTTGTGTGTTAAATCTTTCTGGACTCCACACCCCTGCACATTCCTGAAGTTTCAATCAGTATGTGTGTCTGAACCTCAACAATAGCAGCTATGTGTGATAAAGTCATGAGAAACTCCCATCAGAGGAATACCTTCTAAACCTTATCAATTTGTGTGTGAATCTGTGTTTTGGCATTTTTTTTGCGATGATAGTACCATTGTGTTTATTTTACAAAATGAGGGGACTTTACAGTTAACAGGTGACATACTGTAGATCCACTGGTAGAAGTGGTTAAAATGAAATAGAGCAACACCCTGCAAGCCTTAATGCCCTATTCTCTCTCTTTAATTAATTAATTAATTCATTCACTTTTTTTTGCTGGGCTATTCATGAGTTCAAATGTTTCTATGTACCTATTTCTACCAAAAATAAAATAATAAGGCACCTAGAATATAAAAGTTGTTTGTAGTGAAAATGGTCTTCTTTCTGCAGATGTTTCTAATAGAGGTCCTCTTGTGGTGAGCACAGCTCAGAATAAAACTTAGGTTATATAAAGATGTAAATTTGGAGCAAACAAGCTGAATTAACCATGAACCGATACAAAATGTTGTGCTAAAGTTTTTGTGCTGCAAATAATATTTCATAATCCAATTTCCCAACCAGATTTGATTCTTTTGGATCCGATTTTCATTATGTATGTTCCTTTTAGTTTTTTTATTCGAATTGAACTTCAATTAATGACAAGGACTTAAAATAACAAGTTATTGTCATTCACATTATGTTCTATAGGTTCGAAATATCCAATACCACTTGAAACAAGTAGGAAGACAAATAGCCAGCTGGTCACTCAAATTAAATCTGTTTCAGCAAGTTCTTCTCCCTGCTGCAGGCGTCATACTCTGGCTGACTTTCTGCATATAAGAATGGTTGTATAAATGGATGGCTTTTGTACAGGATATATATAGAAAACAACAACAGGCCGGTTTATTAGACTTTTTCCACCAAGGACATTTTGTCATTTTGTCATTTCAAGCAGACCTGTAAAATGATCAAATGAATGATGGCTGAATGATGCTTCAGTTCAGTGTTGTGATACTGTCCATGATAATTGCTGTTGTGAAGCTGTTAGGCTAACTTGTTTAAATTTATAATGTCTGCTTACTTCCTAACCCTCAGTGTTTTATTGACCCACATTGGCCCACAGATTTTTCTTCCCCAAACAAAACAAAACACCAGTTTCTGCAAAATTATTTGTGATCCATTTTATTCTTCTCATCCTGTGAGTCTAATTTGGTTCCTCGCATAACTTTGACAAGCCAGAGCTATAAATTATAATTTAATTATGGTGAGAAGTTAAACTGTGTAATATTTCCTCACCGCAAATCTCCGCCCACAGCTTTCGTTGCCACAGCAACCACAGCAGTCATTGTTCTTCAGACCCAGGAAGACCAGAGCAGGGAAGATCATCTGTCACCCAAACACAGCCCAATTACACACACACATACGCAAACACACACACGCACACACAGATATAAAACAGTCAAGAAGATAATGAATTATTTGTTCCTCTGCTGTTTGCAGGTCCAGGAGGAAATTGAACTGACCGCCATAATCATTAAAATATTAAGTATTATATAACTAGTTCCTAAACTTGCCATTCATTAACTCTACAGGTGCTAAAATCACACATAGTGGTTATAAACTGGTTGATATATTCTTTAAACAGCATTCCAATTATAATATTCTGTGGTTTTTCTAATATTTCTCATGTGAACTAGCAGTATGGTACAAGATCTAATGACATTCAGTTGAAGTTCAACTGCATGTGTATGCCTACATTTTAGAGCTGAATGGATCTGTTAATTAATACATTTTTCTCAGGTACAAAAATGCAAAACATTCTACAATTCCGTTCTCAAAGGTTACGATTTGCTTTTGTTTTTCTTAATTTTAGCAATCTGACTATCTTTAGGTTCTTGACTGCTGATCAGGCAAAACAAGCAATCAAAAGCCATCACCTTTGGATCTGAATTATTACAAACTAAATGTTGGCGTTAATTTCTGACATTTTATACACTAAAAATGAATTGATTAAGGACAGAAATAAAAGGAAATTATTGGCAGATAATCTTTGATGAAATAAATTTTAAGATGTGGTATCATTTTTTTTTTCTGTTAATTATAATCCACTGTGTTCATTAGTCTACACAGACACACAGATAACAGTGGGATTTCAAAATTAACTCTGTATCATGTGCTAAATTTGAAATTATAACATTTTAAAAACTTTACAAACTTCAACACTTCAAGACTTCAGAAAAGTTGTCTTCAGCCGTGACAAAAGCATGCTGATTTCACACAGCGTGCAAATTCTAATCCATCCTGGATTTTACCAGCTATTACTGTCAGTTTTGTAATTTTAACGTACTCACCAACACTCCAGATCCCAGAATGCCTCCAAAGTACCAGACCTGCTCTGTGATATGGTCCTTCTCCACAGATTTTCCACCAGGGAAGAAGAGCAGGATGTTACACAGCACACACACTATTGCCAGAGGCATCAGACTGATCCCCAGACACTTGGCAAAGCCGCCTGAACACATTTTGACACTGATGCTTCAACCTCCTCTACAAGTAACAACTCTTAAATTGTCTCAAAATTCCACTAATGGAATTCTTTCAGTTGATTCTGAATCTGACGAGCAAGGATGTCTTGGCTATTAAATGAAAAAATGAAAACTGCAGCTTTCCAACACCAGCATACAAGTTCTCCTTACACCTCTAAAGCTTGGTTCTTTCTTCAAAAAGCTCCGTCCACCTTACTGAATCTTCTGAGTGAACCTGTCTGCCTATTGTGGTTGATGCAATATTTGAGCCTTTATTGCCCACATCCCCCTGAGTGCTTCACTTTTATAGCAGTCAGCTGAAATATGGCAGGATAACACACACACATGTACAAACATACATGCACTCGCTTGTGACTGCATGCAAACACACACATTAGTGTGGGGTCACCCGTGTGTGCACACTGACACACCGCTGAAGACACATTGGTTAATGTTCCACCATGTGTTTTGTGCTCATGGAGACAGAAGAGGAAGAGACAGACAGTTTGTCGATACAGCAGAGCCCTCATGGCTGATCTGCACAACTGGTTTAGTGAGTAACAAGATGGACTTCTTCATAAGGGATGTCTAATCTGTAAAGTTGTATGAATAATGTAATCATTTCTCATAAGTAATCATGTGTTACAATATGACAGATGTGAGAAATCAGAGTCAAACATTATGATTTAGAAAAATCATCACAATAAAACCCCACAAAATGCCCATATTAAGGACAAATTGAATATCAGCTGACCACAAACCAGCTGTAACTAGCTGGACTAACCAGGTCATAGGTTTCACCTGTGCATCCTCTAAACTTGAATTAACATGGATTAAAACTACCTCCATCATACAATTATTGATTTTCCGAGTTATATGATTCTCTTTACTATTTGTGCAGTGAAAAGACAAACATATGTACCCAAATGAGTCTTTAATCTGTTGACACTTTCACAAAGTTGCTTTAGATCCACAGTCCTTTATTAGCTGATAACATTCAAAAGGACCCTGACATCTGGTCTCACTTTTTAACACAATGAAGTGTCAATGATTTAATGTTACTAGTGATGATGATGTTTTCAATTGACTTTTTTGAAGTAAAAATAAATAAAAATGTTGGCTCTGACGTCATGGAAATTAAAAAGGGCTTCCCACTCCTCACCCTGACTGTTTGAAGCCTTACTGTCTGGCAGGATAACCACATATAAACAGCTTTTATTCTCTCCTTATTCTAGTTGCTGTTATATTTTTACACCGACATTTTGTCAGTATGTGTGTGCCTATGTCCTGTAAAAAATCATCAGAAACGCAATTTTACCTTTTTATTTTTCTTAAATTAAAAAAAAACTCAACTTAAAGTGAACTTAAAAGTACAGACAACTAGCTTGTTATTCCATCATGATCCCTCTTGAATTATTTATGGCCAGAAGATAAAATGGGAATATCAGTTCAGAACAAAAAGCAGGCTGTTGGATTGAGATTATTTTCCAATTGTCAGCTGCTCATCGATGTAATCGGTCATCCGTTTCTCTGCTACCGTATCTACCGTCCTAGTTGAGCCAAACTCAATCGATACCCGAGTAACCGATTAGAAGTTGAGCGTCCTGTCAGTGTTTCCCTTCGCTGGTCGTTTAAGAGGGATGGATACCGACTTGACTTTCTCCTCTCGTCGGTCACCTGTTGTGTGTCTACACGGTTGTGTAGCATCCAGCCAGCCACTAGCTTCCAGTATAGGACTCGGTGAGTGGAATAAGTGAAAGTGAAAATCTCCTTGATACGTTTTGCATTTTTCTGTTTTTCCCACATAAACACTCGTACAATTGGGGAGGAAACCAAGAACAAATAACTTGGAAAACCTCATCAAGAATGTGCACACAAAAGGCCTGCAGGCAGGTCACGTTAGTGGGGTCGACTTTGGTTAAGAGACTCTAGCCAGAGAAATAGGTACAAAACTGTGAAGCCCATAGTTAACAGTCATGATATCTTCTTTATCAAGCAGTCATTGTGTTTCACTCCAACGAGCGTCAGTGAGGTTAAACTCTGAATAGTTTAACCTCACTGACAATGACTGCTTGATAAAGAAGATATTGTTTTCAGTCTTCCAGACCCCATAATGTTAGTGACACAGTAACGTTAGTTTCTAGTATTTAGCCATAGGACAATACAAATGATGTTCTTGATTAATTCACTCATTGTTTTGTCTGTAAAATATAAGGAGTATGGTAACTGAAACAAACACCGTGAGCCCAAGGTGACATTTAGCTGAATTTGTCCTACCACCTGCCCAAACTAAAAATTATTCAGTTAACCACCCTATAAGATAAATTAAAGCATACATGGGAGCCTGGAACAGAAGAACATTTTGCTTGAGTCATTTCACCTCTTGCCAATACTACAAATCTCCTATTATTGGCAACCATCTATCTATGTTTTTGTTTACTTAATCGGAGTGCCTCTGAGGTTTGAGATACTAATGGAGATGAAGGGATTTTTATTTTTACTGCTCACAAAGTGAACTTGGTACGTGGGACATTTTAAGTGTTGGGCCTTAGAGTAGGATACCTTAAACAAATAAAACCCAAACTGTTTGAAGAAGTTTATTTGTATTACGCTTTAAAAAATGGCTCCACATGTGAGATACCCAAAGTTGTAGTAAATTTACCTTAAATTTATATGGATAAGGACTTTTTAGGGACTAGGGTTATATCAATCACCCATGGACATGTGTTTTTATTGTCTAGACATCCTGAAGCGTGGTGGTAATGCAGCAGATGCTGCGGTTGCCATAGCAGCAGCGCTGGCGATAACAGAGCCGTGCAGCACCGGTCCTGGTGGAGACGCCTTCTGCTTGTTCTACAACGGAGACACTGGAGAGATCAGAGGAATTAACGGCAGGTGGAAACTCTTCTTTCTCTGCTGTTGTTGTCTTCATAATACAGAATGATTAACTGAGCCTCTCTCTGTGTCTTCAGTGGTCGATCACCCAGAGCTCAGACCCTGGAGTTCCTGGAAGGACGTGGTTACACTGCAGAGGCCCCTCCCTTGCCTGCTGATGCCTTGAATGTCACAGTACCAGGGGCCCCGGCATGCTGGTGCGATACCGTAGAGCTGTTTGGTAGTCACAAGGTAAGATTTGTGTGTGTGTTTATGAATCCATCTGTGAAGAACTGTTTGTCTTGTTTTTTATGCAACTCCCAGGTAGCCAAAAGCCTGTCTCACATAATCATTCACATGACATAAACAACCTAAATGTCAACACCTCAAAAGGAGCAATATTGACAGACTAGGCTTTTTGGGAGGTGGGGCTTAAGGAGAAAACATGGGGTGAATTGTATTTGTAGTTAATGTGATAATATTCGTGCAGCTACAACTGGATTTTGATAACGGTTTTCAGATGTCTAAAAATAATTATCAGTAAAGTTACAGCTTTGGTGCCAGCCTCTAGAAATCACTAGTTTCTTTTCTGAGTCACATTTTGCAACCAACATTTGTAGATGGGGAAATCAGCGAGAACAGTTTTGCCACAAAAACTGGCATCTGCAGATCTGAATACAGCACTATCAGAACAGTTGTGCTTACTCACATAGATCAATGAAAAAGATACATGCAACAAGTTCACAACTGTTTGATTTAGGCTGTCAGCATGTGTCTTATGAAATTAAATACATTTTTAATGGAAATGAAAGTGAGTATTGTGAGCATTAAGGAAATTTTGGGACATCAGAAAAGTAAATAGCACTTCATCATAAAGTAACTGTGAAGGATTTTGTCATTTGCACAGACTGAAAACCCTCAGAGGAAATCACAAACCAGCTAGTCTCCAAATATGTTTCTCAAAACATTGACTCACACTTCCTGCTTAGGGAGTTTTCCTGCGAGGTGATAAGCGCGTGCTTCCTCTCCCTGTTTCCCTAGCTGTCCTTGCAGGAGGTGCTGAGTGGGGCGGTGGAGCTTGCAGAGGTGGGATTTCCTGTTGCAGAGGTAACGGCTCACCACTGGGCAAAATGTGTGACTGCTCTGAGGGATGATGGAAAGGAACTAGGTGGAGACCTGCTGATCGATGGTCATGCCCCCAAATGTGGACAAGTATTCAGAAACCCTTCCCTGGCCCAGACTCTGAAGGTAAATCATAGAAACTTAAACAAACAACACATGTTCATAGGTCACGTGAGGAGCACTGGGCCATTTCTTTCTGAACTAGGATTATTTAGAAAGAAGGAAACGGAACAATGTAGAACCCCAGATAAACCGTTGTGCTGTTGCTTCATCTTCCCAGACTTAGCCTTCTATATGGGAAGACCTTTGATTAACCCAGGGGCAACATGGATAATTA